>NW_026927278.1:0-7500 GCF_032062105.1 Saccostrea cuccullata | reverse complement strand
AAAACCGTTACAACTGAAACAGTGTTTTCATAGATATGACTAGAAAACTGACCAGTCAGCAAGGGCCCCGCCATGGGGTGGAATTATAAGAATGCAGCTTACGGAATGATTAAAAAATATATGAAGAAATAAGTAACAGCAATATTCTTAAAATTTTCAACATAATTCCTGAATATCCAAAAACCTGTAAATAATATCCTTGTATATTTATATTAGGCAGTAAAGAACAACCTAACATTGAATGTACAATATATAAACAATAATGAAGTTTGTGTTAGTGTTATATAAAATGCCAGTCTTCAATGAGTGCAAATACATGTATCATGAAGGCTTGACCTTAACTTTAAAACAAACAGCAGTTGCAGACAAAGGTTTTCATTAATTTCAAAATGACAGATAAAGATAAGCCTTCTAAATTTTCTTCAGCAGGCTAGATAATTAATCCCAAGGGATTAATTGTACCTCTCTCATCATTTTCTTCTAAAGTCACAATAAGAAATTTGTCAGTATTAATATTAGAATAGAGTTTTTTATCCAACTACCTTAAAAATTAATATTATTCTTGAATTTACATAAAGGAAAAAAAGTAAAAATAAAAGATATGTCTTCTTTAATCTATTTCTTGTTTTTAGAATTCAATGAAATCATAACTCATTGTGTAGGATATTTTAACAGGAAATAAATTATAAACATTTATATCTAAATCCACATTTCAGAGTGTTCATAGCATTCCAGATTGACTGAACTTCAAACCAAACTTCATTTGCAGACAGAGGTGGTAATTAATCTCAATGTGACAGATAAAGATAATGCTTTGGATTTTCTTCAGGAGGAAAGCTAATTAATCCCAAGGGACTCATAGCAGCATTCAGTTTACAATGGAAACATCTTCTGTAATCAGCAGTTATCTCTCTTTGCCAAAGCATTCTTATATAAAGTTAAGGAATATACCCCACCACCCCAGCTCCAAACCAGGGGACATAGAGAAACAAACTTAGCAACAAAATTTGTCTTTCTGCCTATTGAACTACCATACCAAATTTGATCATCATTGGGCAACCATAAAAAAAGTTATTAGGAAAAAACAGAAATTTTGTGGACGGAAAATGACAGACGGACAGACAGAGTGATTACTATAGGGCACCCGCAAATTCTTGCGGGGCCCTAATAAGGGGCTCATTGCAACCTCACCTTGTACTTTAATAAAGTCACATAAGATATAAATGCAAATTAATGATAACAATTTTTTTTTTTAAATTGGAAAACAAATTACCTCTTCTTTCTCTTGACCGTGACCTTGACCTAGATTTACTCCATGACCTAGGTCCAGACCTGGATCTTGATCTTGACCTACTCCATGACCTTGAGCGTCCTCTTTCGCGGGGACTCCTGGACCTGCCCCGAGTCCTCCGTGGACTTCTGGGACTGTAGGACCGTGATCTTCTTCTGTAACTCCTCCTCTCATCAGACAGTCTTCTGTCATCGTGTCTCCTCTTCCTGTCATCACTAGAAATAAAACATCAGCATGTGGTGAGGAAGTCAGTTCTCACAGTTCTATAACATGCTACTGTGTAGGAGTATTGATTCGTATTGAAAAAAAAATACATATACATGTACATTTGCAAACACAGGATAACTTTTTAATCAGAACAAGGCACTTCAATCTCTTATTCTTGTAAGCTAAAATTCAGTGGTAAAAGTCACGTTTGAATGACTTTTAAAATAAAAAGCATGCAATCAAGCATACAACTTTCAATGAGGATAAGAAAAACACTTATTACTACCTGCAAACTATGAAGAAGATAAACTAGCGTGGTGACACTTACATATCCCTGCGTCTTTCTCTGGGACTAGGGCTCCTGGAGCCATGTCTTTTGTCTTCTCTCTTCCCTTCTCTGCCCTTCTCACTCTGTAACAAACAAGAGATGTTTGTAAAACACTTATGCCCCCTTCCCCTCAAATTGGAATTTTTTTAAGTCCAAAAGGGCATAACTCTGTCAAAAATAGTGCGATCATACCTAGCTGCCCTCTCCGATTTTTTTTATCTGATATTTTCTGGAGAGGGCTACAATTCCAAAGTATATCCGTTAATGGTGCAAAAATATTTTTTAAATACGGGTGACTGCAGGTAGAATAAATTGTTTTTACATTCAACTTACTTCTAATAAGATGAAATTTTTATTCACTGTCGACATCATAGCTCGTTAAACGCGAAAACCATGTAAAATAAATCTGTGTATTTACTTCTCGCTTTACTCAGCTGCCATGACAGTTCATGCCTGACGTACCGAGACTTGCGCTTGAAATTTAGAATAACTCAATTAAGCAAATGTTTATAAATAATTGTAATGAATAGTAACATTAAACATCGATAAATAAAATCATTCCATGTGTCATTTTATCGTAAACAGCAATATTTAGGCTTAAAATAAGGTAATTCCAAAGAAATCTGCTCCCTATAGATCCTTAATCTCATTGGCTGTGCCAGTAAACATGGCGGATAAATTTAAGTTGTGATGTTGATATACAACAAAAATACTGATACATGGATTGTTCTGTATATTTTTGGATCAATTTATGTCTGGGATAACTACATTTTGGAAGTCCAGGTAAGACATATAAATAAAATAGCCATTTACTAAAAATTTGAGCCGAAATCCATGCGGGAGCGAATCGCTCCCGCTTTGTACCATTACGGAGTTCCTAAGGCCCTCTCCCCCCACAAAAAAAAAAAAAAAGGGAGAGGGTTACATTATTGCAGCTAGATCATACCCAAAACAAAACTTGACCTAGATAGTCATCTGATATATCTGTATACTAAATTTCATTTCAGTATGTGCAACCTCTGCGAAGAAAATGAACGGAAACTGCAAATAATTGGAATTTTTCTAAGTCCAAGGGGCATAACTCTGTCCAAAATGGTCGATCGTACCCAAAACAGAACTTGACCTAGACTTTCTCATGATAAATCTGTATACCAAATTTCATTTCAATATGTGCAACCTCTGCAAAGAAAATGAATGGAAACTGCAAATAATTGGAATTTTTCTAAGTCCATGGGGCATAACTCTGTCAAAAATGGCGCGCTCATACCCAAAACCAATCTTTGCCTAGATATACACCTGATATATCTGTATACCGAATTTCATTTCAGTACGTGCAACGGTTGTGAGGAAAATGAACAGAGACTAAATGGTTCGACAGACAGCAGCAAAGCAATATGCCCTTCCTTCTTCAAAGGGGGGCATAAAAAAAACAGTTCAGATGCATGTGATTTACCATAAAAACAACAACAACACCTAAAGGTGATTTATGAAAGAAAAATTTAACACAATGGGCAGAGGTCAGTATTACATGGTTCCATGTGCATGTACTAGTATATGTTTCTTTTAAAAACCCAAACAAAGAAAAAGTTGTAAGACATAGTACTATAGGAAACACTCTAAATGCAGAACTCATAATAATCCTTGTGGCTTACTTTAGCCTTCTTTGAGTCTGTTGAATCTTTCCTGCTGTCCCCTTTACTGGGGAGGGACACGTCTGACTTGCCGTCATCCACAGCTTGTGTCTTGGTCGAGGAATCTGGCGCATGTTTCATGTATTCTTTTGTTGTCAATGCTTCAAACAATGTATCCACAAAACCCTTGGTTTCTATAACAAAAGTTTAATAAACAAGTAACAACCATTATAAAATAAGCTCATCTCAATTTTTACGAGGTGAGCTAAAAAAAGTAATACATGTATATCATTTTGATATTAAATGCAAGCAGAAGAGTAAAGTTCTTCTTCATTGAACTGTCTAAAATTTATCAATAGAACCAATTACATACAGGTATGCATCTACATAGGTTAATTTCATTTAAAGACCTTGATGGTAAGATTCTTAGTCTAAAAAACATTAACCTTAATGGCCTACATCAGATGAGCCTAAATGATTATTGAGTTAAATTTAACAATACTCTAAATCATTGCTATTTGAACTTTAACTTTCATTAATCACACTTCACAACTTCAACACATCTGACATTTTCAGACTTACTTCCTTAGTGATCAGACTTACTTCCTTAATGATCAGACTTACTTCCTTAATGATCAGACTTACTTCCTTAATAATCAGACTTATTTCCTTATGATCAGACTTACTTCCTTGAAGAAAGACGTCCAGTTGATCAATGCATACTTCCTTTAAGTCCCTGTCTACTTTGTCTTTTTTAACCAAGGCCAGAACATATTTAGCAAGAGAAGCAGGGTCTGCATCGCTTCTACAAAACAAGGATTCACAATTCATTAGTACATCAGTTTATAGGCAACATTATTTGAATCATACAGAAACTTCAGAATTAATTCTGCTCTTCCAGTCAAATCTAAACAGCAAAAGAATGGAAATAATTTATTTTCTTTAAAATAATCTATCATTTATTAATATTTCTAGAGTTCTGTATGAAAAGAAGACGAAATGCATCTATCCAATACTTTTTATTATTTATATATAGGGATGTGCGATTTTATCGGTATACCGGTATATCGCGATTTTTTGTTGCGTGATACGTATCGTGATATGGAGACCTAAATACCGGTATTTAGGTACATATTATAAAGTCCAGAAATTATTCATTTATCTGTTCAATCTTTCAAACCACTATTGCAGAAAGTATAAGAAATGTTGTAAAAAGTGAAAAGAACGGCATCTTACCGTCCAAACATAATTGATTTTATATACAAAAAAAATTCAAGAAAGTAAAATTTTGTTTTTCTAGCATATTTTTTAGGAAAATAATGACTTTTCATATAAAATCACTGTAAAAACTGCTGTTAAAAATATCATGATATTATCGTGATATTGCAGTGATTGGGATAAGGTAAGGAGTAAATGTGACAATGGCACACTCAAAGTCAGTGTCAATGTGACATTTCAAAATTCAATGTGCCAAACAGACTTTGTAATGGGACATTTTCTAGGTATAAACTTGCAATTGATTAGTTGCTGTTAGAATTTCAGTTGACTTTACTTACATGTAATTGAAATTGTCAAATTATTGAATAACGACATTAAAAGATACAAAATAACACTTTTTGTGCAAAAAGAATTAAGTACCGCGATAAAATGAGATACCAGTATATATATAAATTCACAAGTGTCAGAAAATACATAAACACTGCAATTTAATTTCAATTCTTTATTTTTTGTCTTCGATGTTTGACTCTTTAAAATGATTTATTAAAGCCTAGTTTAGATCCATACTGCTTCCCTCCAATTCATGTTAAATTTTCGTTTTGGTTTTTCCTTCGAGACTACATCATCAGTATTACCGTCAAAATTATCTCCATTCGTTCTGTCAGCATGTTATACTTCTTCCGAGTCATTTCCTACCGATTTACATGAATTCTGTTTGCTAGGATTGTTAAAGAAATTAAGAAAAGTCTGCCCTTAATCGGTACGAAGTATTTTTCGTAGGCAGCATGCTGACACCAGTTAATTCATGCGCGTTAGCCAATCAGAAAACACGTAACTTTTTGATTAGATACTGGAGAAAAGAAAGTCATAAGAACGCTTTAACTGTACGACATTAAATGCTCTTTTTTCAAGCGTAAATTGACAGCGATTGTTGTGAGAAAGATTACAAGCACTTGGGGGAAAGCTCAAAGTTTAAAAGTATGTAGTGCATGATTATATATGCGCCACGATGGCGCAGCCTTTTTAATTTTAATGCGACATTTTAAAATTTAATGCGACTATGGCGCAGGGCGCGTGCTTATCCCAATCACTGATATTGTGGGAAAAAATCGTGATATATCGCGATACGAAATTTTTGGCGATACCCATCCCTATTTACATATCATTTGACCATGTTGACGCAAACCATATCATCATGTTTGTACTTCCCTTCAAGCAATTTCTGAACTTGTTTCACAATGTCTTTCTAAGTTTTGAGTTGATTTAACATGTACATCTAAATCTCCTATACAGCTTAATTTGATATTTATGTCAGTTTTCTTGTTTTGCTCAAATCATTGTCAAATGTTTGTGAAATCTACTGCATTTGCAAAAACTGGATACTAAAAAGAATTAACTTTCCATTTGGTATTCTTTGTATTGTTCGTAGTTAATGAAATCACTCATGTTTATTTTGCAACACTGCCAATACAGGTAAGGAATTCCACTGTTAAATTGGGCAAAGCGCACTATCATTTTAACAATACTGAACATGACTCTTTCTATCACACCTATCAAAGGCTATCATGTTTTTATCCCCCTTTTAGTCCGGTTTTTATCCTAAAACGTTTAAACCCAGTGTTTTCCCTTTATTTCAAAGAAAAGGGTTAGAGATCAGTTGTAACAGGCTAGGGGCTGAGGTTTATGAACAAAATCTTTGTGGACCTTACTACAATGTTCTCTTTCGAAGCAGCATTTTTGTGAACCCCATTACAAAGGCAATCGCATTAGAGAATGCACATTGAACTCAGCCTAACAGAGATGATCATAGTATATCGCGATAAATTGAGGAATTTGTTTTAGTTTCAGCGGTTTTTTTCCCTGATATAACTGGTACCGATAAACGGCACCATTCCCAATGCCAGAAACATTCATTTTTCCCAATTTTGTGACTAAAATCTCCCAATTCAACTGTGAAGCAATAGACTACGACGACATCGTATTTCCTTTTAAATAAAACATTGTACAAGTTGACTTGTTTCACTTCCGTTTAACAGGTCCAACACAATACCCTGATAAAGGTATATAGCTTGATAAAGCTATATAGCTTTATCAAGGTATTACAAATACCTTGATCAAGGTATTTTATGTACCTGGTAATGAAAATTCAAAAAAATTCTTTAAAAATTAAATACTGAAAATTGGGTTCTGAGATTTTGTCAGTGTGTCTACTCGTACATGAAAAACACTCTGGTATCAAAAAGACAGCATAAAAAAACGTCTCCTCACACCACATGATTTTATACAGATTTCTTTGTGTTTGAGTACTTTAAATGCATGGGTAAATTTACTGACAACAACGCAGAACTCAACTTTCAGTATTTAAATTTTTAAGATTTTTTTTGAATTTTCATTACATAAAATACCTTGATCAAGGTATCTGTAATACCTTGATAAAGCTATATAGCTTTATCAAGCTATGTACCTTTTTATCATGTTTTTCAGGGTATTGTGCTGGACCTGCTTAAATTGAAAGTAGAAAAAGTAATAATTTGGCGGGACCTGTGGTGTAAACAGTGTAGTGTCGTACATTTTGACGAACTGAAAGCATGAAAATGTGAAAACATGGGACATTGATATAAAAGCAATAAGTACTTGTTGCTTATTCTTTAAAACACGGAATAATAGGTAATTAAGTTGGAATAAACGCAAAATATGTTTCATTTGATTAAATAAGAGAAAATTGTTCTTTTGATCTTCAATCTTCGATGTTATTTTTCCCAAATGAACCGGTACCGGACCCTTTCCCAATGGGTGGAAAACAATCGCCGAGTTTGGTATGAGGA
>NW_026927277.1:0-29747 GCF_032062105.1 Saccostrea cuccullata | reverse complement strand
CTGCTAAGTGTATTGTTATGATGATCAATGGTGCCTTTTTCAAAATTGTGAATGCCATAGCATCTGGCTTAAAACATGAATCAAATTCAATCACTGGAAAGTTGTTGCATAATGCTCAGGTGACCTATAAGGCCCATGGGCCTCTTGTTTTCATAATTTTTTTTTGCTTCTGTATCATTAAAATGATCCCCTTGCATGATGATTTGGCTTATAATTAGCATAATTAACAAAGATCAAAAATTCACATTTTGGCATGGTAGTTT
Organism: Saccostrea cuccullata; assembly: GCF_032062105.1. Classification (NCBI taxonomy): domain Eukaryota; kingdom Metazoa; phylum Mollusca; class Bivalvia; order Ostreida; family Ostreidae; genus Saccostrea; species Saccostrea cuccullata. The sequence continues at coordinate 29,484 of NW_026927277.1, read as the reverse complement.
CTGAACTCGGTTAAGTTATTCAAACTTATTGTTCCTTGTATCTAAACCAAATTAAACTGTATGCAATGGTGATGCATTATTATAATTGTTACGTTGATGTTGATGGAAGCATTGAGATGCTGTACTTTATACATTTTTGTTGATAGAAGCATTGAGATGTTTTAATTTATACATTTATGCTGATAGAAGCATTGATATTCTGTGCTTGTTTGTCTGCTCCAGAGAATGAGAACAGGGAGATTTTTTTTCTTTTTATTTAGTACATAAGAACCATCTTGCCCATGCTGTTGTTGGATGTGCAGCATAATGTATACTCTGGATGCTTTATATAGTCTCTTTATCATGTATCAGTGACCATGTTTGAGTTCCATTTGTCTCTTCCCGCTGTAACCGTGAAAACTGTCAAAGTGCTCAGTCACTGTATACAAAGTGCTAATCGAAAATCTACTTGATTTGATCACTAGCTATATTTGTTTGGGTCATTCGAAGTTTCTGTCTGCACATTTAGACAAAAATGTGCTTTTATATACGTTTTCGTACTGATAATGAAATTACTTCAAACAATATGAGACTTTTTCTTGGTATATTTAAAGATAATCATATTTTTGTTTCATCTACTCCTCCATAAACATCGGTAGCACGCGTTTTTCACGCATCTAATGGTCATTTTTCGACTAATCATCCTCTGGAATAGACTGTTGACATTATTTCAATAAAACATTTATTGTAATGTTTAATATGAATCTTTATCAAACGTAAGCTATCAAATTCGACCACAACGTTTTCTTTATAACCTGGCAATTACATCAAATATGCACCTACCCAACTTTTCCAGAGCTATATTATGTTTGCGTAGAAAATATCCTGAAAGCTATCTTTGTTGTCATGACAGCTATACTTTTTTCGAGTATACATATAGCATTTAGGCCTAGTGCAATTAGTAAAATAATTTATTGACGTTACTTTGTGTTTACAACAGTACCGTACAATATTTTCTTCCCAAGACTCCTCTTACATTTCAACCTTATCGAAAAAGTAGTGTGGCCTCTTGGTAAGTTACTTAGGAGAGTACAAACACACAGGCACCTGACGTTACTTATTTTTCTTTTAATGAAATAAATTATACCCCTATCTGTAACATTTTGAAACTTTCGTGACAGTATCTTTTTTAATTTCTAATGGAAGCAACTGTAATGACATTTTTATTTATATATTTAGTTCCAATTTTTCATTCCGGAATAAAGGATTGCTCAAGCAAAAATTTCCTCGGGAAACGGGAGGGGGTTACATTGTTGTCCATAACACTAAAAGATCCCAACACAAAAATCCTATTTTATGGTTGGGGATGGGGTCGGCTTAATTGGTGGACAAGCTACATTCTGTCATATATATTCTCATTTTTCCTATCAACTTATGACAGTCATTCATCAATAAAAACATACCAAAATAAGAATTTTCATGTTGCTCACCAATTTACATGTAATATTGTAAAATTTTAAAGATCGATTTCAACTCTTAGACTTTACGTATACACATGGTTTTGTAAATATTTAGTGGTATATATATGCATTCAAAGTTTTCATTTGATTATTTAATGATTAATTAAAACGCATTCAACTTCAAATCTTAAAGCCGCTTCGTTCATTTTTAAATATCAATTCAGCCAAATAAGTGTTAAGAAGAGATTGCATGAAATATTTTAAAAAAAATTCATGTAATAAAAAGAAAACAAATGGTTACCACATTTCTCAAAGAAATGTATGGATCTTTTTTTATAGAAATCGTAACATATTCCTGAAAATCAGTGAACTTCCGTAACTATATTCTTTTTATCGTAGACTGACTGTTAAGAGTTTGCGTTTCTTAGGAAGGAGGGACGGGGGAAGTTATTTTGATATGGTTACTTTAATATTCTTAAATTTTAGTGAATTTGAAAAAATTATCAGGTCTTGATCCCCTAACCTTTATCCGCTTTTCTGGATCTGTCTATGGGGATATAATGCCAAATTTTAATTAAACTTTTATCGTCAGAGATTCTGTTTCAGATTCTTAGTTCTAAGTTCTGATGTCTGATGATAGTGTGAAAATAGGTGAAATATTACAAAAGTTGCATTATAATCTCTTTATCATAGATTTATAAAAGAGAGAAAAAAGAGTGTACAAGGCGAGGACAATCACCCGCTCTATGACGGAAAAGTTTTATTTTTCTAAAATTATGTTGTCGGTAATGTCATCTTCAACATATTAGAATCATATATTGTTCTGAAAGGCATATTGATTGAAAATTGTTCTTAGACTTATTTAGTCGAAAATGGGTACGTTTATATTAAATGATTCTAGCAATAAAGATTTATTTTTGAATATGAACGGACCAGGTTTATCTATTCTTCACTTCTATTCGAAGTATTGTGTTTAAATTACGGAAAAGTAAATGCATTGTGTTTTTTCAATGGCCTCTGAACCCATTCTATCTAAAAGTTGAATATTTCTGAAATTGAAAAAATGAGGATAATGAGCATTGATTTATGTCGAAAAAAATACAAACAATACAAACATGTGGGCAGGGAATAAATACGGATCCCCCACCCCCGGAATACCAGAGATCCAGAGATTGGAACGGGTGCCTAGAGGAGTAAGCATCCCTTGTTGATCGGTCACACACGCTGTGAGCCCTATGTATTGATCAAGTGAACGGAACATTTCGTAATCAAATTTAGTATTAAAACAAAGGTCTAACGGTTGGGTGAGAGAAGTAAGCCAAAAAAAAAAAAAGACCCAAGATAAATTAAATGATAGGTTGAAAAACCTTATTAGTCTCAACAAATTCGTTTCTTTTTAAGCAAACTGACACACAAACAACAAGAAGACACCGTAGCATATTGTGGTTAACGCATTCAGTCTTACGCCTATCATGAGCTTTGGAAAAAATTCGATTAGTTTGTGAAGCCCTTTTTTCCGTTTTACATACCTTTAAAACATAAGTAAAGATATATTTCGTGTATTTATCAATAAGTTATTTAATGACATAGACTTGAGACAGCGTCTTTGGATTATACTCCCCCTATATATGCCTTCATTCTTCAAGAAGTATTCTACTCAAATCAAACATAGCATTTCTGTATCAATCGTGACAAAACGCAAATCAAGTATCGCACAAACACCAGCAATGATAGCATATTTCATCAAATTCTATATTTATTTATTTCTGTTTCACTTCTTTCGACTGATTAATGTTTCTCTTGTGATAATAAATGCCAATACCTTTTTCAAAATGTTTAAATCGCAATAATTTTATCAAAAAACAATAAATCTTAATTTCATGCAAATCACAAAAAGGATCCGAAAAAAGTATAGCCATTGCAAAAATATGTTGCAAACATAGTATAGCATTCACTCAAAACAAGAATAGCCCAATTTCTCTAAAAAACGTAACTTATAGAAATCAGATGATGTTTCGTGGGTGAATTGAGGCGAAAACTAAGATACAATAACTTTTACAACAGAATATAGTTTGAAAAAATTAAGAACAATTGAAATAATTCAAAATGAGCGAAAATCCCATTTTAACTTAGTAAATGAGAATGGTATCGAATTTTTAACTTGTTTCAACTTAAAAATTTTCTCAAATAAATTTACATTGATTCTATAAAGGATTAATAAGTTGTCTAATCTCTTAAAGTTACTTTTACCCATATTTTGCCTGCATAATTTTCTTTTTTACCCATAATGCATCAGAGTACCCAAACCAATATAGCAAGTGATCCAAATCAAGTAGATTTTCGATTAGCACTTTGTATACAGTGTCAGTGTCGCTCTTAATAGAATATATAGGGAAAAGAGCGACACTGAGCACTGGCTTCTGCGCATGCCTAGGGATTTCGGTCGCTTCAAATCGAAGCGGTGTCCCACTGAATTTAATTCCATGGTAATACCAGGTAGTATCCAAAGTCGTAGATTTTTATGTTTTCTTTGTTTATTTCAATCTTAAAAGAAGGCAAGACAAATAAAATTTTAAAATTTTAGAACTTTTCGTTTATTTTTTTTTTTTACCTTGTATAGAATATTAAATGATCTTTTAATTAAGGAATGTTTTTTTAGTTTTGTGTGAGTTATTGGTGTGTGAAATAGTTATGAGCGTCAGTGCTGAGTGTCGCTCTTCAAAATGACAGTTTCCTATTTTCTCACACCTGACTTATATATCGTGTGTTAAACAGGTATACAGTAAAATTTAGAGCCGGTTTCAGTTGATATAGATGATTTAGGTATGATTTAAGAATTCTAGAAGAAAAAATCGTAGAAAATAATTATTTTGAAATAGTTATGAGCGTCAGTGCTGAGTGTCGCTCTTCAAAATGGTACTTTCCTATTCTCTCACACCTGACTTATATATCGTCTGTAAAACAAGTATACAGTAAAATTTCCAGTCGGTTTCAGTTGATATAGATGATTTAGGTATGATTAAAGAATTCTAGAAGAAAAAATCGTAGAAAATAATTATTTTGAAATAGTTATGAGCGTCAGTGCTGAGTGTCGCTCTTCAAAATGACAGTTTCATGTTTTTCACACCTGACTTATATATCGTCTGTAAAACAGGTATACAGTAAAATTTAGAGCCGGTTTTAGTTGATATAGATGATTTAGGTATGATTTAAGATTTCTAGAAGAAAAAATCGTAGAAAATAATTATTTTGAAATAGTTATGAGCGTCAGTGCTGAGTGTCGCTCTTCAAAATGACAGTTTCATGTTTTTCACACCTGACTTATATATCGTCTGTAAAACAGGTTTACAGTAAAAATTTCCAGCCGGTTTTAGTTGATATAGATGATTTAGGTATGATTTAAGATTTCTAGAAGAAAAAATCGTAGAAAATAATTATTTTGAAATAGTTATGAGCGTCAGTGCTGAGTGTCGCTCTTCAAAATGGTACTTTCCTATTCTCTCACACCTGACTTATATATCGTCTGTAAAACAGGTATACAGTAAAATTTCCAGCCGATTTCAGTTGATATAGATGATTTAGGTATGATTTAAGAATTCTAGAAGAAAAAATCGTAGAAAATTCCAGCCTGTTACATTACTTGATCTCTTATTAATAAAATATATATTGTAAAAATCTACACATTAAAACAGTGCATGTTTTTCATACATAAATTCAAAGTAGCCCTTACGAGACAATTATCGGTACTTAGGTTAAAGCACAACAAATATTTTGAATCTCTTTCTCTCTCTCAGACATATCTAAAGGGGGACCCCCCCAATTCCATCCAGATCCGCTAAGTTGCATTTCTCTTTATTTTGGCACACTATAAAAAAAATGCTTTATCCTTGTCTGCTGCAGCATAAATTTCGTATTTGTGAGAAATTAAAATTTTACATGTAACGAAAATCCTTATATTCTCTGCGCTTCAAATTTCGTCAATCAGGATACGGTCAGATACAACATTGACACGATTATTTATTCAATTTTAATTTTTATTATACTCCCGCTTGAAAAGTGGGAGGGTATATAGAAATCGATGTTTCCGTCCGTCCGTCTGTCCGTGTGTTACGCTTTGGGGTACCCATCTCTTATCCGCAACTCCTCTCATACCACTGAAGGAAATTTAATGAAACTTTAACAGATTTTAATTACATATTGCCATTGTGTACCTCCTATTTTACTTTTTGATCTGACGTTTATTTTTGATTTTCCAGAGCAAAACATGGACACTGCCATTATATTCATATGGGAGGCGGGGGTATCATTTAGTGAGCTCACAGGTACTTGTGTACAGATTTATAACAGACAGTCGTGCACTCCCGATCCTTTTTTCATCGACGAAAACGAATATCTCGACTCCTTGCTGTAAATTTCACCAAGAAAATTGAAAATTTCTTATATTTATTTTCATATCAACAATAACATTAGAGCTTCATTGAAATTCATGTAATACTAGTCAAAATTCTGTATTTGGTACTTGATAAATTATACGATTAAGGTAGTCCGATCCTCATGTTTATAAAATTAGCATATATATAAGTACTCAAAAAAGTAACTCTGAATTCACAAAGTTATGCTTGTAAATTTATCCACCACAGTATCTTTTCTTTAAAATTGAAAATCAGATTTAATCATTTTTTTAGGGAAAATTGTCAAGTCTCTAATATTTTTGCAGAAAAAGCAAATTAGAACATCAGCAATGCATTTTCTAATTGCAAATTGATCAACAAATATATATTTTAGGTTAAAAAACAATAGGTATCTAGGCATTTAGAGAAATTTTCATGAATTTTATACTTATTTGGTATTTTGTCTTCTTTTTTCCTTTATATATTCCATAATACATATAGCGTAAAAGGTTTTTACTATCATTGCAAGACACTACACAGTTCTTCTCATTTCATATGCTAAAAAGAATGGGCATCTAAGGCTGAATTCAAGAAAAATCTAATTTCTCTAAAACTGTATTAATTCTTTCTCCTTTGTTAGGGTACAAGTGTCAACTTTTATTAGATCTTTAATAAGACTTCCAAAGACCTTAAATCTTATAAAAATGAATTCAATGAAAACTGTTGCATAAAAAATTCATTTTCAAGCATCATTTTTATGCATTTCAAATTAATTATAAATTTTTGGAGTTATCCTTCTGGCTGAGGATTGGATATTCTTAAAATTGATCCAAGAAATACAGGGGCGTAGCCAGGGTACCTTTGATGTAGCTGAAGATCTGTAGCGTTAGGGCACAGGCACCTGACGTTACTTATTTTTCTTGTACAAAAAATATACACATGTGTATATTTTTTCTTACAAGAAAAATAAGTAACCACTTAGGTGCCTGTGCGTAAGGGTTTTATATATATTTGTCTTTGACCATAATGCTACAGATCCGGTAGTGCAAAAAAGTGCAATTTACGGCGCAATATTTTGGGGAGAATTTCTCCTTTTTCCAGCATCGGTCAATCAACTAGCTACCTTTCAACTCCTAAATTCTAGACACGGGATCTGTAGCGTTATGGTCAAAGATAAATACGTATATAAAACCATAACGCTACAGATCTGCAGCTACTTTTGATGTGGACACCCGAGTATACTGGGACTGTCAGAATATTTTTTTCCGTAGAGCTACAGTTCTGCAGCTGATTAAAATTCTTCAAACCAGAATTGAAAAAAAATAAATGTAAATAACATTAATTCAAAAAGTCACATTTGTGTCACATGCATGTACAAGAGAATAAATTCTATCAAGGTCTAGATCTAATCATTTATTTCTCTTTTACCCTTTTGAAGCCTCTTTTGAAGCCTAGAAAAACTAATTTCCTGTTACAATAAATATTTTTAAAATGAAAAAGTCTTTTGGAATGTAGGGATATTTTCTTTTTTTCAAATTAAGTTTTACTATTAAAAAGAAGATGGGCGCATTTGGCGGGTGATCTGCAGGAATCATTTGAACGAAACATTTATGGTTTAAGGTATCCGACCCATATTAGGATAAAAATTTTTGACCTTAAATATCAATTGTTTGTAAAATATCCCAATATTATTTTACAGCATTTTAGAGTTAGAAGGGATTTACCAAGAGAAATTTTCAAAAATTTTATTACCTAAGGAGAAATTAATTATTGAAGATTGCATTGAAATCTATGGAAGGAAGTAAATTTTTTAAGATAAAAAAGAAAATACTTCAAATATCAAAAAATGCTGTGGTGGACAGATGTATTTGATCATTAGGAAAAGAAAAAAAATTAGAAATAATTTTTTTACCAGACAGATTTTTTATATTAATTTTTTTTGCGTAAAATCAAAGGGAGATAACTCGTCAGGGACAGGAAAAGGTCATAAAGTAGGACATGCCCAACTCATACATTCTGATACTAAAATATGAAAATTAGTTCTAACTACACTGAGTATATTCAGCCCATACATATCTATAAGGCATTCAATTCCATTTAATTTTGGGCTAATATGGATCTGATACCTTAAATGTCCATGATTTGGTTGGCTGAACACACCTGGTCAGATATTACAAACACGTGCATTTTTTTTCATTTAGTTTGAAAGACATCATGAAATTGTAACATTTATGTCCATTTTTTTCTATGGGGTACCATAACATAGTAATATTTCACAAAAAATAAAACCTAAAATATATTTAATGCATAGATGTATGGAACGCCATGACTGCCTTATGTTAGATGATAATATTATATGCTGTGGTTCTTTTATTATATGCTGTGGGTTAATAATTATATGCTGTGGGTTTATAATTATATGCGGTGGGTTTATAATTATATGCTGTGGGTTTATAATTATATGCTGTGGTTTTGTAACTATATGCTGTGGGTCTATAATTATATGCTGTGGTTTTATAATTATATGCTGTGGGTTCATAATTATATGCTGTGGATCTATTATTATATGCTGTGGTTTCATAATTATATGCTGTGGGTTTATAATTATGTGGGTTCATAATTATATGCTGTGGGTTCATAATTATATGCTGTGCTTTCAGAAATATATGCTGTGGGTTCATAATTATATGCTGTGGGTGCAAGTGTATTGTTTCATATTCTGTCGGTTTATTAGAAACTAGCCATTCGAATCTGGACTTCTGTTTAAAAGTTGTTTAAAAGTTAACTTGCTCAAAAAAGCGGCAACTGCACCAGGCCTAACCGTAATAGGAATGAGAGAGTGGAGTGCATGCTGAATCAATCAGTGATTAGTGGAGGAATACACATCAGATCCTAACATTTTCCGCCGAAAATTGCCTTATCGCCCATTTCATATTTCGCTCTGCTTAACGTTCTTCGAAAATGTTTCATAATTCAGGCACGGATCCAGGAATTGAAGTTAGAGGGAGAGCCAAATATAGGCAAGGGGTCTGGGGGTCACCTTGAGGCCCCCAGTGGGTGCAGGGCAAAGCCCTGGTGAGCGCCCAGGGGGCGAAGCCCCCGGAAGCTCATTGATTCTAGAGATTTTGTAGGGTAAAAATGAGGTCTACCAAGAAGACATATATTCATTTTTATACGAAACTGTGATTTACGTTAACTTTGACAATTTTAGGGGGGGGGGGGTCGCCGGGTGCGCCCCCCTTAAATCCGCTACAGTAATTTGTACAATTCTTTATCGTAAACAAGTTTTGATTACAACCTCATGCTAGTAGGCTTCAAAAGCAAGAAAAATCTGTTGAGCGTGCCAAAAAATAACTTCGATTTCAATTGTATGATATTTAAAAAAAAATTAAATAAGATGACATTACTGAATCAGCAAGATGGTAGATCACCGTTGACGTCCGAGGTTATGTGCGAGGTACGAGTCATCCGGATGGTGCTGAATAGGGAGGCATTACCTGATTGGTTTAAATGAGGTACATGTATATGTTATGTTTTTTTTTATTTTTTAAAAGTAAAAATATTAATGTTTGAAATAAATGAGTGAATGTTTGAATATTACAGAAATAAAGAAATACCAGGGGAGACTATAGGAGCGGAGGTTGATTTTTTTTCTTGGCAAAGTGTTATTTACTGGTGGTTACCATAAGTTAATTTTTAAATTTTAAACAACTGCAGTTTTGACCTATAAACGCCATGGGACCCTATATATATTTTCTTTGGGGGGGGGGGGGTATAAGCACCTGGAATAAAGTTTCAAACGATTCCAAGATATTGTTTGAAATTAAATTAGTATAGTAGTTAGAGGGAAAACGGTTTGTATAGAGTTCTGTGGGAAAATAATTGGTACTTTTTTCCTTATAGATATCTTAATTTTTAAAATGTTAAGTGAATTTAAGATCAAGAAAAATGATATTTTGCTCTTTATTTGACGACACACCGAGAGGAAATATACATTTATAATTTATATATATAAAAGAGATTTGGTTTTGGTTTGTTGAGATTTGAGAGGAGTAATGTCCTTGTTTAAAAAAGGGGGGTTGTTAGAAGAATGTAGATATTAGCATAGGCGTCGGAACGGGGGGGGGGGGGGGGGCTAGGGGGTTTAGCCCACCAATTTTTCTCCAAACATATACTTTGTATAGACGTTGAACATTGTTTTTTAGGTTTAACCCCCCCCCCCCCCCAACTTTCCACAGATACGTCGCAGTGTAGGTTAAAAATTAGGGGAAATTTGAGGTGTTTGGAAAAAATAGGTACTTAAGAAGCTCGTCAAACATAACCACCCCTTTCCCCGGCACGAAATAGAATTTTCGTGGTTAGGCCATTTTCCCCTTTCAATTTGCTTCCGAACCCAATGATTAGTATAGCGTGTGCATTTGATAATGTCCGAGGAAGTTAATAAGTTAACAATGTGCATCAGATTGCTCTTAATATGATAAATATTTGTAGCGTATGACATCCTTTGAAACTTTAATCCGAGCGCTTATTAAAAAAATCCCCCCACAATATAGGGTACATGGCGTTTAAAGGTCAAAATTGCAGTTGATAAAAATTAACTTATAGGTACCGGCAGTAAATAACACTCTGCCCCCCCCCCCTAAAAAATCAACTCCACTCCTACAATCTCCCCTGGAGATTTCTATATTTCTGTTATATTCTTATATTCCATAAAAAAAATCATCCCCTGCTCTTACAATTTCCCTGGTATTTCTATCTTTCTGTAATATTCATATCTTCCCTCATTCATTTCAAAAATCAATATTTTTACTTTTTAACAATAAAAAAAACATTACATACATGTTCCTCAACCAAACAAATCAGGTAATGCCTTCCTATTCAGCACTCCACTCTCTCATTCCTATTATAGTAATCCGCCATTTTTTGAGCAAGTAAACTAAAAAAAAAACAAAAAAAAACTCGAAGTCCAGATTTGAATACCCGGTAGATAGTTTCTAAAAAATGCCATATAATTATAAACCCACAGCATATAATTATAAACCCACAGCATATAATCATAAATCCACAGCATATAATTAGAAAACCACAGCATATAATAATGGACCTATCACATATAATAATAGATCCCCAGCATATAATAATGGATCCACAGCATATAATTATGGAACCACAGCATATAATTATGGATCCACAGCATATAATAATCGACCAACAGCATATAATTATGGAACCACAGCATATAATATAAGAACCACAGCATATAATTATAGAGCCACAGCATATAATTATAGAGCCACAGCATATAATAATGGATCCACAGCATATAATAATAGAGCCACAGCATATAATAATAGAGCCACAGCATATAATAATGGATCCACAGCATATAATAATAGACCCACAGCATATAATTGTAGAACCACAGCATATAATAACAAAACCACAGCATATAATTATAGACCCACAGCATATAATTATAAACCTACAGCATATAATTATAGACCCACAGCATATAATTATAAACCCACAGCATATAATATAATCATCTAACATAAGGCAGTCATGACGTTCCATAGGAGACATATGGAACGCCATGACTGCCTTATGTTAGATGATTATATTATATGCTGTGGTTCTTTTATTATATGCTGTGGGTTTATATTTATATGCTGTGGATCTATTATTATATGCTGTGGGTTTATAATTATATGCTGTGGTTTTGTAATTATATGCTGTGGATCTATTATTATATGCTGTGGGTCTATAATTATATGCTGTGGTTTTATTATTATATGCTGTGGGTTCATAATTATATGCTGTGGGTCTATAATTATATGCTGTGGGTCTATAATTATATGCTGTGGGTCTATTATTATATGCTGTGGTTTCATTATTAAATGCTGTGGTTTCATAATTATATGCTGTGGGTTTATAATTATGTGGGTTCATAATTATATGCTGTGGGTTCATAATTATATGCTGTTGTTTCATTATAATATGCTGTGGGTTCATAATTATATGGTGTATTGTTACATATTCTGTCTGTTTATGAGAAACTAGCTATTCAAATCTGGATTTCTTGTTGTTTTTGTTTTAGTTTATTTGCTCAGAAAATGGCGGCAACTGCCACAGGCATAACTGTAATAAGAATGAGAGAGTGGAGTGTATGCTGAATCAATCACTCAGTGATTAGTGGACGAATACGCATCAGATCTTAACATTTCCCGCCGAAAATTGCCTTATCGCCCATTTCATATTTCGCTCTGCTTAACGTTCTTCGAAAATGTTTCATAATTCAGGCACGGATCCAAGAATTGAAGTCAGAGGGGGAGCCAAAAATAGGCAAGGGATCTGGGGGCCACCTTGAGGCCCTCAGTGGGTGCAGGGCAAAGCCCTGGTGGGGGCCCAGGGGGCGAAGCCCCCGGGAGCTCATGGATTCTAGATATTTTGTAGGGTAAAAATGAGGTCTACCAAGAAGACATATATTCATTTTTATACGAAACTGTGATTTACGTTAACTTTGACAATTTTAGGGGGGGGGGGGGGCGCCGGGTATCTTGTTCGCCCTATATGTGCGAAGACCACGGACGTGTTTTTTACTTCCAAGACTTTCTTTCTCTCCATTTTAATAACAATTTTAAGTGTTTGATTTCATATTTGTTTACAGAATTAACAAAGGCTCAAGCTAGCACATGTGCAGTAAAAACTTTACGTTTTACGGGTAGTTGTTATGTTTACTGTGTATACACAGACTACAAATCTCAATGAAACTTAATTATCGATCTTCATATATACCCGACCAGTGCGTAATATTATGTGATATTACATAATTAGGTACATGACACACTGTTTAAATGATACTGTAAATAAATACTAAATATTATTTAATTTGCAAATATTAAATTTTTCATTTTACATGTACGTTGTGAAAGTGTTTAAAAGACAATCCAGATTTAAAAAAAAAAAATGTCTACGTTAACAGGTCAACTTAAATTTTATTTTTTATTAAATTTCCACCTAGACACATTAAATAGATAAAGCTATGATGAAATTTAGAATATTTTTAAAGACATTATTTCAAACGATATCAAATGAAATCATGTTGTTTATACCATTTAATATTCTTTTTTTAAAAGTATGGTATTTTTTAAAAATCTACATGTAGGGAAAATATCCTCGCAGCATTTGTAAAATATGTTTATTTACAATGTTTTGGAAACTTTAAAAATGTTTTCGTAACATTTCCAGGGAGGAATCTTACAATAGATACTTTAAAACTTTTTGAAAAAAAAAAATATTTGAAACTGTTTGAGAAAAAAATAGAGAAAATCAATCAAAACATTTTGAAAACCTTTATATTTTATTGAACTTTTGATGATGGGAAAATTATTACTATTATATAAATATTGTTTGATTTGTAATTATTTCATTTACCAATAAACAAACGATATTTTTTTTGCATATTTTTAGATTTTTATTTTCTTAAAATAATTTCAATAGAAACCACACAATCTTTTCAGTCCCCATTACCGGCGGCGTCTTTATACATGTACGTAACACTTCCCTATGGGATATGTGTACCTGGTCCTAGTTGTTGTCTTAACAATTCACTGACATATTTTTAAAGATATATTCGACGGTAGCTGGAGATCACTTGAATATTTTAAAATATATATCATCAGCCTGAGAAGATTAAATTTTGGACCCCCCCCCCCTACTACACACACAAGAAAAAATAACTAATTAAAAAAAATTGATAAGAAATAAAAAGAAATCAATATAAATATTGTAAAGATTTATTCTTATTCGTCTGTTATGAAAAAAAAACCCATCAAAGTATATCTTTATGAAAATTTTTATTTTATACATACATAAAAATTAAATATTACGTACTCCGTGTACTTAGAATAATATGCTATATCATCATAATAAAATAATTTGTTGAGATCCCGAAAAAATTTCTTTTTATTAAAGAGAAAACGTATCTATGGCGATTAATTTATATAAAAAATTATTTTATAAAGTTTAATGTCTGTCCATATATTTATCTAATGATACATTAATAAAATAAATAAATAATTTTAGCTAAATATGTTATTTATTTCAGTATTTATTGAAATCCCGAAAAATTTAACCCAAGTCCCGAAACGTCTTGCCGCAAGTCCCGAACCGTCTTATCGCTAGTCCCGAATCGTCGTGTACCTAGGTCCCGAAACGTCGGGGTCCCGAAACATCTTGCACCCAAAACAGGTGTGACCATAAGCATAACGTCTGACAGATACAGTGACGGTCTGTTTTATTTTGAATGTACAAAAAATTAGGAAAGAAATTCATTAGATTTCATTCTACATTAAATTACGGCGAACGGACCCTGTGCGAACAAGTTTTAGGGCGAGCGGACTCTGGGCGAACAAAAAATCGGGCGAACGGGGAATCGGGCGAACAATTTTTAGGGCGAACGAACATGGAACCCGCCCCATGCCAGACTCGAACCAAAAACTTTCCGCTTCGAGTGCACTGGACAGGTAGCTTTTTTCTCTCTCTCTCTTTTAGCTTTACTTTCTGAGCTATCACCGCTATACAACTACAACAGTCTTTAAAAGGACAAAGAGGTACCACATTCGACACATTTGGATTTTTTGGGGAAAAGTTCATTTTTCGTGGTCTCTGGGTCTACTCTCCATTTTTTTTAAAAAGTGTATTCGTTTCTTTGAATTAAAATACACACAAATAACGTTTCAAAAACATGGAGAGAAGACCCAGACATAGAAATTTTTTTTTAGAAAAATGTGTTTCAAATTGTATGTACGATTTTGTACCATATGTCTGATATGGCCAATTTTCAATTTATATTTTAGCAAATCAAAGCTCAATTTCGGGAAAATATTTTTCGTTCCTGTTGCACAGGAACCCAATAAATAAAAAAAATGCTAAATTTTCATATGACATGTCAATATAAAATTTTCATTTTTCAATTACGCCCATGTTCCTGCCGAATGCCAATCAAAAGTGCCCTCGTTCTTTTGTAACGTTTCCACAATAGTCTATTCTTAGAATGCATGCATGTTCAATATGAACATGTAAAAGAAGTTGAATCCCCCCCCCCCCCCCCCCCCTCTCTCTCTCTCAAATTTTAGTTTTGTTGTCCTTATATTTTATTCGCATACATGATAATACACTGTAAACAAAATAAATACTTTAAAAAAAAATCGATAGGCGTTGGTCTTGATTGCCAATGCATTATATTCATGTTAATAAATGATTGCTTCAAATGAGTTATTATTTGATTCTATAGTTTCTGCACATTTATGCATAAAATCAAGTTATTTATAAATTGAGGTAATATGTTTAACGATTTTTTGGATGATAAATATAGGAAACAGTAAGCTTATTCATTTGGGTTTCACATTCAGTGGTATTTTATAGATCTTTGAGTCGTTTTAAACAATGGTTTCAACATTGAAAGGCTATGGTTAAGCTTTCAATTTTTTTTTCTTAAAAATAAAATAAAACATATTCTTTGTGAATATTTTTAAACCTATTGTTAAAAACACCACAAAACTAGTCCCAAGTAAAGAACATAACAAGTATGTGTGGCAGTTGGCAGTAAGCATGCAGTTGGCTGTCGTATATGGCATTCCATACCAATGAAGCAGAGAATTTTTTTTTACAAAAAAAAGCAAAAACAAAAACAAATAAAAACGAGAATTGCAGGTTGTCCAAACTTCGAAAATCCTATTTCGTGTGTGTGTGTGTGTGTGCGTGTGTGAGTGTGTGTGTGTGTGTGTGTGTGTGTGTGTGTGTGTGAGGGTGTGTGTGTATGTGTGTGTGTGTGTGTGTGTGGGGGGGGGGGGTAGTGGACAACTTTTTCTAAGCCAACTTACATGTACTATCACTTCCAATTTTTTCCTACAATTCTTGATAATACTATACTATGGTAAAAGTGTGTGTGTGTGGGGGGGGGGGGGCATAGCAAAAAGAAATGGCATTTTTCCATTTTATTTCCATTCATTCAGCATTTTATTTCCATTTTTCATTTCAAAACCATTTTTCCTACATTTCTCTATCGTTCAATTTTCGAAAGCCATTTTTTCAGCACCATTTAAAAACCATTTCTGTTAGAAAATGCTTTATAAATGGTGAACATGCAACATTTTCTTTCCATTTATTTGAGTAAATGGAAAAGAAATACCAGTTTGGTGATCCAACTTGCTTGAGTGGACCATTTTTCTCCCATTTATTTTCTGAGAAATGGAGAATTGAAAAAAATGTTAGCTTTAGGTAGAATTTGTTGGTGGTTAATTGATGCCATATGTGCCAGGTTTTTATAATGGGGCACTGGATATGATTTCCTCCCATGCTCTTTAGTGACCTCCTTTTCCGTAAGTTTGAATATTGGACAAGAGCACTTTGACCTAGCTGGTAGTGAGTTTAGATGGCTGAAGTTATTCTTCAAGGAGTATTTAGGTTTTTAGTGATTTTTGATGCTTACAAAACTGTACATTGATGGTCAAAGCAGAAAAAAGAATTACTAATTTAACTTCTTGGAGGATGATAATTATGTGACAGTTTTTCATGTTTCCAACATTTGGGAAGTATAGACAGAAGAAATGCAGCACATTTTCCATACACAGAAAGGACCTTATTATTTTTTTTGAGTGGTAAGTATAAATATCAGTGCATATTTTTATCAATGTCAGTTACAGAAAAATGTTCTTTTTCCAAAGAAAACACATAAGGAATGCCCATTAAACATGCTGATGCAATAATCTCTAAATCAATTAATTAATCTTGTTTACAATTGGTCAGACTGAGGGAACTTGGATTTCTACTTTTGTAAATTCTCATTGATTGAACTTCAATTGCAAATTTTTGAAATAACTATATTTTTGCATTTCTTTTTATTTTTAGAGTACTGGTCGCTTTTAGACATGTACGTTGGTGCACCAAAATGGACATGCAGGATTCAAAATATAATTTTTTTAATGAAAACCGTGCTTATATTTGAAAAATTGAGCAAGTGACCTCGTTTTGTGACTGCATGACTCTACAACTAATAAAAGTGCATGCTTATTCTTTGCATATGGATTAATTAAGGACCCAGCTAAATTTTCCATTTTTCAATTATAGATAAAATGTGTTAAAAATGGATATTAATTAATTAAATGGCTAAAACAAAAACCATTTATTTCTCATTTTTTATCTCATTTGCATAAATGGTTTTGGAATGGTTAATTTGCATGTTACAGGGCCCAAAAAAATGGAGTTTGAATGGGGTTTGAATGGAGTTTGAATGGGGTTTGAATGGAGAATGGAGATAAAATGAAAAATGGTTTTTAAATGGTCATTCTTTCTGTTGAGAATTCTTGAAAGATTTGACAAAATAAATGGCTTCTGAATGGTCTTTAAATGGTCAGAAAAGAAATGGTTTTTAAATGGTTTTCTAAATGGATTTCATTTTGGTAAGGGGGGGGGGGCAACCATGCTTTCAATGAAATTTACTATAGTAAAAGAAATGTTGGGAAAAAGTGGGGGGGGGGGGGGGCAACCCCCACCCCCTGTTGCTATGTCTGCTGATAGATTGTCTGCTTTCCAACCCAGTTTCAAGAAAAGTTCTAAAATATTAAAAAAACAAACAAAAAAAAAAAACTAGAGGTTCTGTGAGTAATGTAATGAGCTCACTAAATGATATCCCCATGTGTTGCTTATTGTTTTACGGTAATGTGTAAAGAGGAATAACTCGTCCTACGAAATGATATCCAAAAGCCAAAAGCTAAAACGAGCCAATTTCTGATTTAGGCCAAGATTTCTTGAATGGCGTTTTTATATAGTACGATTGATATTAAAGCCATATATGGCGTAACTGATCAAAAAAATATATTTTTGAAAAATACAAAATTAAGTGAAGAAATACAGTTAATACATCTAAATTAAAACTTTTCATACAATACTGAACACGGAGAACACCTCGTTTCAACTATCGATACGATTTTATCTTCTCTGTAATGTGTTATTTAAATCTTTTGTATTTTCTTCCGAGTCGGAGAAAATTCCGAGAATCCAAATTAAATTGTGATATCTTTATAACGCAATTGACTTAGATTTTGCAATTTAGGGAAAAGTCCTATCTTTATATAAAGTAATGATACAAAGAATAAGTTCTTATAATTTTAGTCTAATAATTTTCATTGTACATACGCCATATATGGCTTTAACCAATCATCATAGATTTGAATAACATCCATAATTTCCATGTTTGCAGGTGATAGTTCTTTTTTCAGTTATCATTAAAGATGTCGCCATATGATATCAACATGTCAGATCATTGAATGTGAGTTATTCTAAGTCACCAGGAAGCGCATACAGTAATTTTTTTTTTTTTGCAGATCAATTGAACAGTATGGACCTAACAAAAGAAATGGACAGACTACACAGAGACAGGGCCATTGGTCCACCAAAACACAAGAAACAGGTTTGTCCTAATCTCTCTGTATACCCTGGAACAGAAATAACTTCATCCACTTTGAATGTTTATACATGTAATGCTGTTAGCAATTGTGATGATCAGAGATCACAGTGTTATGAGTCATTGACTTCATTCTTTCACGACCACTGCCAATCTGTATTCAGTCGATCTTTCCATGCTTTCCAGGTGTCTGACTTGTACACGGAGATCCAGATGACATATTCTTAACTGACTTAGAAGTAGCAGCCTCTTCTGTCTGGTCACACAACAGCCCCTGGAGAAAGCCGACACCTTGAGGCTGATTCAGCACCTAAGGGTAGACAATTCTGAGTGCAGATGACACCCTGGACCCCGTGAGTCTGTGTCTGTTAATGGCCCTCCTGTACTGTTTTGATGTCAGTCTGTTGGAACATGAAGATGGAAGAGGTTAGTAATTTGATAATTTACTTTTCATATTTCACAAAGCACATTTGTAAGGAATGTTATATGTAATATCCATTAAGTTGAAGAATTGTGAAAATTTTAATTGTATAAACATAAAATTTCTGTGCTCTGATTTAGCAAGAGTTGATCTAATAAGAATGAATAGAAAGGTTAAAGTTGATGACCTTTGACATTTACTTAGGTCCTGCAGCATCTACCAATGATGACAGACTCGACCTACATACCTGACATACACCAGGATCTCATGTCTAAGCGAGTCTGGACCAACCCTGGACAGAAGAGCGTGGTGCTGCTGGCCTGGGGGGTGACCCTCAGACAACTCAACCAGTATCAGACCCCCTAAGATAAAATATCTAATCTTATCTAAAGAGGGAACCCCCACGCTCCCCAGGAACAGTATAATATTAAATACATAAATTCTTTATGGTATCAATCTTAGAGTTGATGAGAATATGTGACATGTCGGTGCATGTAAGTCAATGATGATAGATCGTGAATAAATTTAATATATGGCCAGACAAGATAATTATGATGCTTTAAGCAGAAAATAAACTGGAAACTCATTTTGGGCCTTGATTGATAGCTGTAAGATTATTCACTCTAACTTGATCTCCATGAATTTGATTTATATTTCTAGCAGGGAATGGAATTTCTGAAGAAGATGATTCAGGTAAATGTCATTAACGAAGCCCTGCATTGGAAGCTAACATGATCCACTTCCTGTAACTGCATGGCCATTGTACCCGTACATGATTTCCATAAAGAGGTTGGTCTTTTAATTGGTGCATATTTCAAGTTGACATCAAAATTTAATTTAGTTAATTTTAATTTAAGCAATGCAAACAAGAATTTGTTTGACAAATCATTATTATAGTTTAACTCTTCCGAATGGATTCTTAATAACACTATTAACAGCTAGGGTAGGGACTGTTATTCATATTATAATAAACCAGCATAACATTTGAGTTTTTTTGTCTTGTAGGAATATTATCTAAAGAAAGTCCATGGGCTGGTAACAGACTTCATTTTTCACATGCCATTGAAGGTACTTATGTGATACCTAAACAAATTGTTAATGCATTTGATCACTGTGAAAAAAGGTGCCAATTTTGCATGGCTATATAACTTTATTTGAAATGAAAATATTCAACATCTCAGAAAGGTTATTATTGTAATATTGATTAATGTAAAAGATTTTGAAAAAAATATTCTTCGTGTAATATTTAAGAGAGAAAATGTTTAGAAAGTGACAAAAATATACATAATTGAAAAGTTTTGCAGGAAACTTTATTGTGGATGTTTTACAGGTGAAAGAGCTAGCTTCATACAAGAGGAGATGAGGCGTCGAGAATTGCGGTATCCCAGAGTTCCCTAGAACCTCCCACGTCACCCAGTCATGGCTTCCAGTACCTACTGAGACTGGTGCGTAACTGTCGCTTGTGTTAACTGCTTATATCAACATGATTAAGGTTTACTGACCCTCTGACAAGAGAGATAACTCCCACGTCACCCAGTCACAGCTTCCAGTACCTACTGAAACTGGTACGTAACTGTCGCTAGTGTTAACTGCTTATATCAACATGATTAAGGTTTACTGACCCTCTGACAAGAGAGATAACTCCCAGATCACCCAGGCACGTCTTCCAGTACCTACTTTGACTTGTACGTAACTGTCGCTAGTGTTTATTACTATCTTATATTATTATGTATCTAGGGTGGGGGGGAGATGGGTACATAATAGCCACTTAAGTGTTTACTGCTTATATCAATGTATCTTGGGTAGGGGGATTGGTTCGTAACTGTCCCTAGTGTTTACTGCTTATATCAACATAAGTAAAGCTTATTAACCTTCTGACAAGAGGGATAACTTTTGCTGCAATGTATAAAAATAGTTCCCTTTAGAAATAGTTCATGAGGCAATTTTTTTACAATTTTGAAATTTAAATTCAAAATTGATTATATTGTTAACATTTCAATTTTATCTTACATTTCTTATGCAAAATCATCATGAAATCTATTATCTACATGTATATTAGTGATCTGTGCTGTGTAAAATCATTAAAATTTATTTTTGGTTGTAAAACATCTTTTGATTGGATGAAATATTTAGTTTATATTGTATAAGTTAAGTTGCCCATATAGCAATGAGCTAGTACATCAAAAATGTTTAAATCAGCCTGAAGTTACTTTAAAAGTATGCTCAATTTGAAGCCATTTTTGAAGGAAAACTTCTAAAGTTTGGTAAAGCGTTAACTGCCCAAATTTATGTAACATTGTATAACATAAGTTGAAATAAACTTCATTTCTCAAATATCAAAATCTTACTATCAAGTGGTTTTACATTACAGGTGTTGCTGTATAAGTAATACTTTAAGTATTAAGTAATACTTTAATATCCAAGATAGAATCTATATTATATCACTTTTGATAACTCAGAATAAAGACATTCTGTATAGGGTTTGTACATGTATTATAAACTGTATTCAGTAATGAATAATTTTGATTTCCTGAAACAAAAGGAAGTAAAAGACACTTTTTGAAGCTAATCAAAAGTTGAAGCCTGCATAAAGTGCATTTTACAACTCAACACACAAAACTTTGACTTGTGTTACAGAATGGGAACCAGCAGTGGCAGTTGGCGGTGGTGTTGTTTGGTCTGGTAACCTGTAGTATCCCCTTCGACCGTATAGCTGAGATCTTCAGGGTGCTGGCAGCGTTCGCTAAGACGCCGGACGTGGCAGCCAGCCTGTGGCATACACTGGAAGCCTCACAGGTAACCACTGAAATACTGGGGCCCAATTTACAAAAGGACTTACGACTTAAGACAAAGTTTAATTATTCATATAACTTTTAATTAACATTTTATCGAAAATTATTTTAAACTTTTTAAATAGAATGTGGTAACTTAGATATTTTTATACAGACAATTTCAAAGAGAAATATTAATTTTGCAAAATTTTACAATAATCTCAAGTTTTTGGTCTTAGTCGTAAGTTCTCTTGTAAAACGGGTCCCTGCTCTTTACTTTATCTTAACGGATATTCATTGTGTTTTTGCATTGACATGCACCTTTCCTCTTGCCTTCCCTATATTGTACTTTACAACATGTATGTGGGTTTACTGGATTGATCTGTTTACTTTGCTTTAAAGATTCTCAATACAGTCAGTTCAGAGCAGCAGTTCCTCTCAGAGAGGAATCCAGGTACTAAATGTTTGTTTTCTCAGGTTCAACTTTGTTCTTTTTTTCTCTTACACCCTAAGGAGAGCAGAACTTAGATTTGCTGTACACTTGACATTCAGGTATCTGGACACCAGATATCCGGATGCTTCAGTATCCGGACGATTACATCGGAACAGATTTTAATACGCCCGTCTTAAGACAGGACGTATTATGATATAGGCTTCATGTCCGTCCGTCTGTCCAGCTGTTCGTCTGTCCATTTGTGTCCGGCTCATAACTTCAATACTATTAGGCCCAGGATTATCAAACTTTGTCAACTTATACTTCTTGGGTAAATGGCTATCAAACTTGGCAAAAGTATACATCTTAGGTAGAAGGTGTGTCGCGATTTATTTCAAAGTCACTGTGACCTTTAGTGAAATTTGTTTAACTGGTAATTCAGATATCCGGACACTTCACATATGTGGACAAATTGACTAGGAACCAAAACGTCCGGTGACATAACACTCCAGGGCTTTCCTGTCACCTCAGGGCAAATATTCTGGTATGTCACCCTCGAAGCCATGTGATATATGTATAATATATGCAAATCTCATGCTTTTAAGAGTTATCTACCTTTTAAGAGTTATCTACCTTTGATGTCTGTTTTTTCCCTGTAGGTGGAGCTGGAGGAGGTGGAGACCCGAGCGGAGGTATTTCCCAAGACGCTAGCTTCCTGTCCTTTCTGGACTCCCTCACTGACATTCCTGTCCCCCAGGGCATCCCCAGGATTTCAACCCTACCTAGAGTTTGTCAAGGATCATGTGTTTGAGAAGTTTTACGTCAGAAGTTACAAGAATACATCAGAAAAGGTTTGATATAAGATTTTCTAAAATGTTTTTTCAATCTTGTTGATAAATACATACACTGTTAAGTACTACAAAGTACAATCAAGTAAAAAAAAAATTACATATGAAAATGAACAATACACAGACAAAAAAGGTACACTGTGTAGAAAGAGATTGAAACAATAAAATTTTTTTTATTAGCTCTACTGGTCACAGACCAGAAGAGCTTATACGATAGTACATGTATTGGTCTTTTCGTCTAGCTGTCTGTCTGTCGGTAAACAATTTTTAAAACGCTACTCCTCCTACAGTTTTGGTCTGATTTTGATATAACTTGGCATACAAGTAGACTACACTTGGATACATAAAATAAAGCATCATGGTTTTTTATTTCGATGAACAGTGTTGCCATTGTTACTAAAAATGGAAACGTCTTTTGTTATATCCTTTGTTATAAGTACAAACCAGTAGAGCTTCAGTTTTGACAGAGACTTCTAGTTTTAAAATTTTATCTGTCATTTGCATTGATATTAATTGAAATGTGGTTATTGTGTGTGATTTATTTCCAAAGGTAATTAAGTTGCTAGTGACTGTTTAAGAATCCCATGTATACAACTGCAGGATTGATTTCTTTCAAGTAAATGTAAAGCTTTATTTACAGTGGGAGGTGGCCAGTGACTGTCTGAGGATCCTATGTAAGCTCCTGAGGGAGTATGAGGTGGTGGGAAGTGACTTTGGGGAGGAGCTTGTTGAGGTACAGATGGGGGGCGTGGTGCCCGCTAACAAGTCCCCGGGGTACATCCTAATGCTACACCTACTGAAGGACTCCCACTTCCTGTCCACGGTGAGATTCACAGATTTTCCTGCTTAAATGGATACTTTATTGAGAATTTTTTTTAAATTGGGCTGGGAGGTGGAGACGTATGTGCTTTGTTTTGTTAAGAATTAAAGTTACATATTTTAGGTGTTGAAAATACTGGATGACATTGTCCGACAACTTGAAACATACAAGGCTATACCAGGTAAATAGTGAATAAAGAAATTTAGGTGTTTTTATTTGTGTTGTAAAGTGACTGTTTAAATTTGTTTGGTTGATTGAACTGGCTACTGTTAAATAGGTTAATTTGATTGGTTGGATGCATGGACTAGATAATGTTATGTGAGGTAATTTGATTGGTTGATATTACTGGCCAATGCTAGGGGAGTAGGAGAGTTAATTTGATTGGTTGATTGTATTGACTGATGCTAAGAGAGTTAATTTGATTGGTTGATTGTATTGACTGATGCTAAGAGAGTTAATGTGATTGGTTGATCTGTACAGGACAGGAAACCCTGGAATCTGCTTGTCTGCTGTTGATAGAGACGAGTCTGGAGAAGTCGGGGACGTTCCTGGACGCGTGTCGTGAGACGGGATTTAACATTTAATTAGAGTTAATGTGATTGGTTGATCTATACAGGACAGGAGTCCCTGGAGTCTGCCAGTTTGCTGTGTTTACAGCTGATAGAGACCAGTCTGGAGAAGTCGGGGACGTTCCTGGATGCGTGTCGTGAGACGGGAGCCTCCGCCATGGTGTCAGCCATGGATTGTCTTCTCCTGAGTACTAATCCACGCAGCGGGAAAGCTGACCACCTCATTAATGTCACAATGTAGGTCTATAAAAGTAACAAAAATAACAAGCAAAACATTTATTTTATTTGAATAATATGAAAGTTTTATTGCTTTTAGTCATTGAAGTCTTATAAAAGATAGAAAGTTGTAAGAAACATTAATTTTATCATCCTATATTGTGTGATCATGGTCACCATTGGTGTTTTATAATCTTGTAGGTTTATACACTTCAGCATTCCTCTTCCTGAGCATGCCCAGTCAGCGATGAAGATCCTGTATTGCGTGTGTCACTTGGCTCCCATCCTAGTGGCCCTTGTCAATCTGTTTACATTAAATCAGGTAACAGTATAATTTGATTAAGACACCAAGATGAACATTTTTTAAAGCTCTGAATTCTCCTTGAACTGAGAATTATTTCCAGTCTGGTTGACACTGAAAAAGATGCTACATAATACATTATTATACCTCTACTGTAATTACTCATAGATATAAAACTTATATACCATAAAACTGCCTATTTCCCCGAGAAGAGAATTTTTCACTCATCCGAGGACTACTCCCTGGAAAATCAGAGCTACTCCCTGGGACTACTCCCTCATGAATATTTATTAGTTATTTTAACCAATCAAAGTGTTCAGTGGGTGGAGTGTTCCAAGAAATCTCGAGTCTGTGACGTCATGTTACAGTATCAGCAATGTAACTATGACGTCAAAACATTTCGACATGCGATGTCAAAATCATACTTGAATTCTACCAAATGAAGATAAAGTTATATCTTCGAAATGTCAGTGAAAATACTTTTAAAAAATAATTTAATTGTTTTAGGACACGATTCATTACTTATCATACAATCTGTTTAACCGCATGCATTTGTAATTATGCCTCTATAGTGTTTTTTAAAAAAATGTCAAAATATCTGTTAAAAAAAAATATATTAATAAATCGCCTATGATAGTTTTGGTATAATAGAACAGTTATGGAATGTGAACTCAAGAAATAGCAAATTTATGGTTCCCCTCGGCAGGAAAGTATTTCCCTCGGCAGCAAATACACTCAAAGATACCAGAATCCTCACCAGCTTGTGTAAATTTAGTAATCCGTATGAGGGGTAAACTTGAGATTAGCACTTGAAGCTGAATCTCGGCGGCTTCGCCACCTCGGGAAATAGTTTCCTCCCTCGGGAACCATAAATTTGCTATTACCCCCAGTACCCATTCCATAACTGTATACTGTGTCTAGTTCCAGAATTAAATAAATGGGTACACTAGATTGTTATTAGGGTTCTTTAGAAATCTTATGCCATGTAATTCTTGGTTTACATTATTGTATCACACAAAATTCATTATTCCAGACCTCTCATCTGGAGCTGCTCCACGGATTTGTGGAATGTCTGGAAGTGGAGGAACCAGAACAAATGGTGGAGAAGACAATCCACTTACCTGAGGAGGAGGGTATGTTAAAATTGTGTGGAGAGAGAGAGATAGACAATCCACTTACCAGAGGAGGAGGGTATGTTAAAATTGTGTGGAGAGAGAGAGAAAGAGAGAGAGAGAGAGACAAGGGTATGTACTCAGTAGTGTGGAGAGAGAGAGAGAATTCACTTACCAGAGGGAGAGGGTATGTACTCAGTAGTGTGGAGAGAGAGAGAGAAAGAAAGAGAGAGAAAATCCACTTACCAGAGGGAAAGAGTATATACTGGATACAGGGAAATTTCCGCCCCCGTTTTATTTTCGTCCCTTTCGACATTGTCACAAATGGGCAAATTTAAACCAAAGCGAATTCGAAGAACACAATATAAATTCATAAACAAAACTTGGACTGGGCGAACTTTAAACGGGGCAAATTTGTAGGCAAGTATAAAAGGGCGAAAATAACACGGGGCGAAAATAACCCTGTATACAGTATATACTCAGTAGTGTGGAGAGAGAGAGAAAGAAAGAGAGAGAGAGAGAGAGAGAGAATCCACTTACCAGAGGGAGAGGGTATGTACTCAGTAGTGTGGAGAGAGAGAGAGAAAATCCACTTACCAGAGGGAGAGGGTATGTACTTAATAGTGTGGAGAGAGAGAGAGAATCAACTTACCAGAGGAAGAGGGTATGTACTCAGTAGTGTGGATAGAGAGAGAAAGAAAGAAAGAGATAGAGAGAAAATTCACTTACCAGAGGGAGAGGGTATGTACTCAGTTGTGTGGAGAGAGAGAGAGAAAGAGAGAGAGAGAGAATCCACTTACCAGAGGGAGAGGGTATGTGCTCAGTAGTGTGGAGAGAGAGAGAAAGAAAGAGAGAATCCACTTACCTGAGGAAGAGGGTAACTAGGGTCCCATAGAGAAGTGAAATTGGGGTGAGAATGATCTGATATACCAGAGGAAGACAGTATCTAGGGACTCAGTACAGAAGTGGAGAAACTAGGGTCTCAAAGAGAAGGTTGGGGGTGTATTGTTCAGAGAAAGATGATAATCAAAGTACTGAAAGTACTGATAGACGGAGGCTTGGAATGAACATGATTGTTTGTCTCTTTGGGAATTTTTTATTCATATTCTGACCCCAACATTTGCCTAAGGGTAGTTGGCCATATCTTCTGAAAAGTAGATACCAGGACATTATTACTTCATATATCTTTTTTTTGTGGAAAGACTTTTCATTGGATATTAACAAACTTGACCTTTTGACCTTGACCTTTGATATTCTATACAGTGTACTTATGAAAAAACTTTAACCTTGGCCATGAATTTTGAATGGTAAGGGACATATAAGGGGGGGGGGGCAACAGTGTTTCACAAACACATCTTCTTCATTTATATTATCGTGGTCTAATGTTTGATTATGTAATTTACTGAATTCCTATTTATCATCAACAGGACAAACCACTCTAATTGGAATAAACTATTATTAATTTCAATTCTTTAGTGACTCAGTGGTAAGAGCTTCCTGAAATATGAGAAAACCAAAAAGTACTCTAGTATCTCTAACTCTTCAGGACTAAAACGAGCCGAGATACAAGCATTCAGATATATCAATGCATAGATCTATATGCACATTCAACTTTTAATTAATAGTTCTGTTGTGTTGGGTATGAACATAAAGATCCAAATATTCCCAACATTATGAAAAATATTAAGCAGAACAAACGCCTGTTTGGGTGCAGATCTTGAAATGTACTAAGCTCTACAGGTATTTGTTGTCCAGTGCGCATTAGTCCTGACTTCCAAATTCTTACTTAACTGGTGATACCTTTAGAAACATTTGCATCTAGGTGAAGTTGACTCCGCAAAATATGCCATCCCATTGTTCAAGTTTTATAAAGTGATTACACCGCCTTGACTAAATATTGTAGATTCAACGATACCCTAATATCCAGTATTATACGCAATTTTACGGATAATGCCAATTTTCGTTGAAAATCCTTCCCGTTTCAGAGGCGGATCCAGCCACTCTTGAAAGAGGGGTTCCAGGGTTGTACTGTCCATATAACCCACCCCCCCTTCACACTCTCAAGCAAAGATTCACACACACGTATGGAAGATCTTAGGTTTCGGTAAATAATATCTGTTTACGTCCATTTATTTCTTTGGTCCCCCAGTCCGAATTTAAAGAAAAAAAAAAACTGCTGAAACCTTAATTAAAATTGAATGGATTTGTAGCATTTCCAAAGAGTACAAAGAATTTTCTTTTGGAGTTTGAAAAAAAAATCCGTGGTGGATGCAGGTTGGGTTTAAAACAAAGAGTTACATGTTAGTTCCTTCAAATGATATGATTAAAACGGTTCATATAATATAGAACCGTTTTAATCATATCATTTGAAAGAAAAGTGAGTGATAGAAAATTAATGTGTGAGAATCTATCTATTCAATACATAAGTTAGACGTACAAATAAATATATTTTTATTTATTCTCGGAAAACGTTTCATTCTCTCTCTCTCCACTAGACAGAAAATAAAGTGGGCTTCCAATTCCCGGACCCCCCCTCCCTTGGATCCACCAATGAACCGTTTACAAGCATTCACCCATCCTTGACACTTTTTCAATATCTCTCCAAGGTTTGGGAAATCTAATAAATTCAACTCCTTGCATATATTTTTTTGTGGGCATACTTTGAGTCACTATTGCAGATTCCATGACAACAGTGTTTTATTGCATCCTTTTTTGCACAGGTTAGCCATAATATTACTAAATTTACACCACAAAGTAAGATTCAAGCCACTGTTTTGGTTTTGGTCATATGCATGTAAACATAGAAACATGTGGGTCAGTTTGTCCCATCTAACTTCTGAAACATGTGATAAGGAATTCGAAAAAAAGATGCAGCAGAGCTATAAACAGACAAGCCGCAGCTCTCTGCTGAGTCAGTGGGTGAACATTTAAAATATGTCAGTTTCAATGAAACAATGATGCAGATTTCTTCTATCTAGGTAATGCAGGGTATTAATGTGATAGGACCTTCGCAAACTAATTAAAATCCCCCAGGTGAGGTGAAAGGTGTGAGATAATTATAGGTCCATGAGAAAAAAAAGAATTATGTAATGTATGTGGAAAATATTGTGACCGAATTAGATTAATTGCATCAAAAGCAGATGCAGAGAACTGCACTCGGTGATCTGTTTTGGTTTCCCCGACAATTTAAATTCTTGTCAGCGAGAGTTTTTATCAGCCAATGAGCGTGTAAGCAGCGGACTCTAAACATTACTGATCACCTGTCTGTATACAGCACATATCCGATATCAGACAGGCAGGCCAGTTTATCAAAGTTTAGCCTGGTTCCCTGTCCCTGTTTTGCTTCATGTACTCCTGCCTTGGAAAGGATGAGCCGGGGGACCAAGCTAATCAAAGTTAACGTGATTAGCCGCTAGATGGCGGTCGCAAATTCCCTTCCGCCGCAGCTGAGCGGTACCAATAGAGCGGAGGCTAAGCCTCCGTCTAAAAATTAAAACGAAGCAGACGAATTTTATATTACTCGATATAATGAATGTGCTGTAAATTTAGAATCGATTTATTGAAAAAAAAATTAATATGTGTTCTCGCTCGATTTCTTGCAAAAAAAACTTCAAAGTTTTACAATTTTTCAGCAAAAGTATTATATTTTCATCAAGACGTTATATTACATATGTACGTTGGTGCAACGTCATTATTT
>NW_026927276.1:0-29784 GCF_032062105.1 Saccostrea cuccullata | reverse complement strand
GTTATATGTTTTAAAATAGCCCGACTTTTTAATGACAAAACAATAGTCGAATGAGAGATAAAGTGTAACAATTAATTTTGCTATGATAGTACTATCAGTCAAATTAGGCAGATCATTGTAGAAGTTTTGAACGAACCTACACATTAGTTTTCAATCAACTTAGAATTTTTTTAAAATGAATTTCGGTTTAAAACACACACATATATTTTAATCCTTTTTTAAAGGACAACTTGCCTCCATATATTTCATCGATCAAATATACAAGTAGTTACATTCCACAAATCATCATCTTGTGGAGACTAAAATCTCTGAATATGCTTAACTAAAAAGACATCACTGATTCTACCACATCTCATTTGTATTTGAATGAACATGTTTGAATCATCATAATGGCTCCAGATCAACTTAACTATCTGACTATCGGCCATCCCCATCACAGGCATTATTTAGGTACATGTAATAATATTTCACTATCATCAACATACAATATTTTCCAAAATTATCCAATAAGAGCATGCTCTGAGCACAAACATTTATAAAACCTAGGTATTTTACCAACAAATAAGCTGAAATAGTGAAAATTTTAAATTCACTTTTTAAAAAATTAAAAAAAAGTTTTCATTTAGTCAGCTTGGCTATTGATGAGTCATGATGAGCTATTGATGAGTCATATTTTAACCTTCATGTTTTATAAATATAATTAGGTCATTGTTTAGTGCCATTTAACTTCATAACTAGGTCAAGGCACATTTTCCAGCACAAACTATATTTAAATTGGTACAATGTACATGTATGAATCTCAGAAAAATCATTCCTAAATTTTACGTCCAGACTTTAATTTCATTTTTTTTTTGTTAAACAGGAAATTTTAAAAATATATATATATATATTTGAAAAATTGATATAAAAAACACAATTTCTAATTTCTAATGGTATTCGTTAATTCTACAAAGTTTGAAAAATATTCATTGTTTAAAGATTGAATTCATAGCATATTCAGCATTTTGATTTTTATCCATGTTTCGAACCTTGAATTCAGTTTCTAATACATCTCAGTTCCATATATCAAAAACCTAACATAAAATTTAAACTGTTTGTGAATTCTTTGGCATTCTATACAGCATTCTAAGAGTCCCTAATTTGTAGCACCCGCATTAGGTTTGAGCATTTTTTCAAATTCGAGCACATTTGATTTCATTTTCTCCAAGATTTCTTGCATTTTGACATTTTCTATAATAGCATTCTCGTCTTCTCTTCTTAAGGTAAGTTTTTCAATGGAATTTAAGATCATCTAAGTACTTCTTTCCAGTGAAGGTTTCCAGTCTTCGACAGATATCCGACATCATCGACCAAGTGTCATCAAATTCTTTCTGCGGTGTGGAGGCTGAGCTCACATGTGCAGTCAATTCATTTCGAATTAATCTAATTCTCTCGATATCGTCACCCACTGTCACCTTTCCTGCTGCAGGCATACTGTCATCTCCCCATTTTCCTTTTGTTGGCATAGGGATCGTTGAACAAATGTTTCTAATGCACTTGTATGTTAATGAAATATCAAATTCTTCATATCCAGAATTGTTGGCTTTTTTCAAAATATCTTCTTGATGTGTATACAATTTCATATTCTTCCTTTCTTTGTTTGATAATAAATTCACCTTGTTCTCAATGTCAGATGCAGGAATCTCTGATTCTAGAATATCTCTGCATGCCTTATTTAACACATCATTTGTAGCCATACCAAGTTTTGCAAATCTAGACCGGCCTTCTAGGTTTTGCCCAGAGGCCACAGGAGTACTGGAATCACTCACCTCTCTCTGAAAAAAAATTAAACATAGTAAAAATGATGAACCCAACTGGAACTAGTCAAATGAGGTACATAAGTGCAAAAAAAAAAAAAACACTAGTTACTAAAATGAAGCTAACTTCGCAGAAAAGGAATAACAAATATCAAAATCAATAAAATTATTCTCATGTATTAAGCAAAGCTTAACTTAAAGTAAGTAGCAGTTGTAAAAGTATTTAATTTTTGTTAGGTCACACAAAAAATAATACTATGTTGATATCGTGTGAAATCACCCTCGAAAAATTAAATTTATCGATTACATCTCATGAAGAACAAACCCAAGCATTTTTTTTCACAACAAAGAACTTAAACCTGCACTTTGACAATATTTTAGCCTGTGTTACTAAACTTCCTTTTAAAGGTGCATGGACACATATTTGATTGATTGATTGTATACTGTTTAACGTCCTTCTCCAGAATATTTCAATGATATGGAGACGTCACCATTGCCGGTGAAGGGCTGCAAATTTGGGCCTATGCTCTGCACTTATGGCCTTTGAGCAGGGAGGGATCTTTATCGTGCCACACCTGCTGTGACACGGGGCCTCGGTTTATACGGTCTCATCCGAAGGACCGCCCCATTTAGTCGCCTTTTACGACAAGCAAGGGGAGGACCTATTCTAACCCTGATCCTCACGGGATTACAAATATTTGAAGTTACTATTTTCTGTATAGTGTCACGACTTATATTTTGATAGCATTTCACACACAAATAAATTAAAAATCACATTTCATTTAAATGTTAATAAAATTTCAAATTTTATGGCGGTTTTGCTTCACACATTCTTTTACTTTCACAAATTTTAATTTTGACAATCTTGTTGTGTATTAAGGAGATATATGTAAACTTCATCCAGAAAAATTATTTTGTTCAGAGAAGAAATGTTACAAAGCAAAACTCCTTTACAAGAATCGTTGTTCGAGCTAAATGTTGTGTACAGCTTTTAACAAATTGTCACACCCGTTAAACGTACAGTTTTTGTTAACAGGGTACAAGCTCTGTTATTGTTGATGTTTAGGATTTACCAGGTGCGTTCGATCGTTAATGCCCACTCACCACAACTGCACGGACTGACAATATACTGTGTGTACGTTTTGCTTTCGGACATTTCTGAATTTTCTGGATTATAGCTTTAGAAATTTCACAATACATGTATATACAACAAGATTGCCACTGTTCCTAAGTATAATGAATAAAAGTTAAATATGTGAAAGTGATGTAAAAATTTGAAGTTTTCATAACTTTTAAATGAAATAATATTTTTAATTTATTTTTGTGCGAAATGCTTTTAAAATATGTAAGTCGTAATATTATACAGACAAGAGGCCCATGGGCCTTTTAGGTCACCTGAGCATCATGCAACAACTTTCCACAATTAAATTTGGTTCGTGTTTTAATCAAAAAGCCGTGAAATTCACAATTTTGAAAAAGGCACCATTGCTTATCAAAGAGCAGATTTCAAAGCATTAATTTATTTAAAGAAAACTATCCCATCCCACGATACCCCTGACCCAGGGGCCATGAAATTATCCATTTTGAAAGAGACACCTTTCTTTATCATAAGGCCAGCATTTTTCTTTTATTTTTAGGTTTAGTTACGAACATCAGAATGAAAAAGTCCCGTGGTTAGACTGTAAGCTATAACAGAGACCTAAACCATCTCGCTGTCAATAGCTACCACAAGCAGTTTTAAACCTGTGGGAGAAAAATAATTTGCACACACACTTTTGTATATGTCATTGAATACATAATTATTTCACCATCATGTCATTGTGCAACAAAGTCGTAAGCATTTTATTTGTCCTCTGAATGAGTGAAACGCTTAGAATGCCACTCCTATCTCTAAATTTTTACACTAAATCAAGCTATGGTGCTGCTATGAACTTGGCAGATATACCTTTATTTACCCGCCCTGTTCATCTTAAAACCGGAAGTACATGTTCGTGAAGAACAAAGTACGGTATTGGCCAAAAAATGCCGGCTGTCAGACCTGCCCCGTTCAAAACATTTTAAATAGCTTAGAATTTTTAGAATTAAATATTTTATATACCTGATATATAATTTATATACCTTTTATAGACTCAAAAGTAAGCATTGGAAAAATAACGCTCAATACTGTACCTTTTATAGCAGAACGTCGAAATTTTGCGAAGAATTTGACGCGACGTCATACGTTTATCATGTAGTAAGCGTAATCTGAAAATCCTAACGTACTTGCTAGGACACAGTTTATATTAAATATAAATTTAAGAAAATTAGTTGTTGATTTGTTAATACGTCATTGTTGTTTTGTTTTTGCTTTTTTTAATTTATTTATTATCATTATTACTTACAATGTAAAGAAATCAAAATTTTCAACTTTTTATTTTTTGAAATTTTTTTGCATCACATTATAGCATCTTGTTTGTACTTTCGAAATATATCAGTCTCACCAGAAACAAAAACGACAACTTCCGGTTATAAGAGAAAAACTGCATATTTTCTTCCCATCGTAATGTATTTGAAATGGTTTTTGGAATTTTTCCTACTGCAAATGTCTACAGTAACGTCAAATATTTTAGTAAAATTTACTTCCGGTCGCGTGATTTCCGGTCCTCAAAGTGAGAAGTTATCAACGCTAGATCTCGAGAAAAGAGAAATAAACTGTCTTTTCTCTTTAATAAGATATTTGCTTTCATTTTATTTTCTGTTATGAAACTGTTTTAGCCTCAATTATACGTTGTTTGAAAAACAAAAAGAGACAACTTCCGGTTAAAAGAAAATAATTTCAGTGTTTTTCTTTCCATTATCTTCATTTATGAATAAATGATTTTTGATAAAAACTTCCACTTCAAAACTCTTCCGGTCTAGTAAAAAAAATAGCTGTACTGATGAAAAAAATAAAGTGGTTAATCTTGATGAGTTGGCAAAAACAATTAAGATAAGATTGTCTGCCGTCACTTCCGGTCGTCACAGGAAGTGATCAAAAAAGTTTTAACTTTTCTTTTAATTCTCATCACACTATTGCATTTTAATTGTTGTTCCGATATATGTCCGTCCCAAAAGAAACAAAAACAGCAACTTCCGGTTATGAGAAAAAACTTTATTAATTATCATACTATCCCATATATATATTTTATAGAATGAGTTTTAATAAACTACTTCCTTCTACCTTAAAATGATAAGTTTACAAAAAACCTTTTTTGAACTCGAAGTGGTTAGCTCGAATGGTTTTGGGATCGAGCCTAGATGATATTTTATCCTTTATTTTTTTTTATATTACAATTAAGAAGTCTGAAGAACGGAAGACCTTATTTGTTGCTGTAGCAACAAGAGTATCTAGTTTATATTATAATTATTGGATTATAGTATAGAAGACTATGGTTATATTTAATGTACAGGAGAAATCCCCCCTCTAATGGTCAATTTTTCTAATAAACTTATATAAAGACATTAAATCATATAAATAGGAATGCGAGGGATTTCGATCCCGATTTTAAAAAAAATTTAAGCACAGTTAAAGCTGACATGAAGTCTTAAAAACTCAACATTTTCATCTATGTACGACTTGTTTCATACCAAATATAGCGTATTCCGCCATATTTCTTTCAGATACCTTAAGTCTCATTGTAACGATATATACCCCAATGCGCTCGTTACAGTTGAATGATGTTTTGGTTTGGGTATCGACTTGTGCACATCTCCGATGGTAAAGCATAATTTTATGAGAACCCATAAGGAGATCAAGACATTTCAAAACCACAATAAACAAAATAATAATTATATTTCTAAATAATTATTGATTTGAATCAAAAGAAAAAAATGCAAGTTTGGTGAGAAATTTAGATGCACGAGTACATATTTTTACAGTGCGCCAATTTATGCAAAAAAACCTTGAAATAAAAAGCAGTAAAATCTGCTCAATCATAAAACACAATTTTATATTATATAATTTGAATGGAACAAAACAACCAACGTCTTTGATTTGCAGGTCCTATGCAATTGATGCATATCGAGAAAACGCCTCGAACGCTGTAAACGTACTCATACCTGGTAATAAGGTTACTGCATCGGTTCGAAGATGTGCACAAGTCAAGTGATATACATCCTGAATTCCATTTATTGAAATATGCATCACAAAAAAGAAATAAACTCCGTAAAAGCTCGATAGTAAACACACTGTCATTACTCCGTACAGACTAGCAAGTCGATACACTTAGTCCGTGCTGATCAGATTTTGGTCAGGGAAAATATCACAAGTGGAAAGAGAAGTTATTTGGTATCTGATAGGCTGAAGGGGGGGGGAGGGGTATTATAACTGATGTCCATAAGCTATAATTGTGAATTGTCTATCTACATGTAGTTCTAATATACATTCTATACAAAGTCATGTATATAGTCTGCAGTTGGTTTGCGTCGCAAAATTCATTTGTCAATTATAACTGATTATTTTAGTATAATCTCAAATCTAAACCAAGTAATTTGATGTAAGGTTATTATTGACTTCAAATCTTTAAAGCAATTAACCAGAATACAATTTTTTTGTGTGTACATAGATCTATACGTTCTTTAACAAACAAACACACGAAGAAATGTCATCCCTTGTTCAGATTGACATTTAGGCATTTGATTTTTTAGGCGAGGGGGGTGGGTGCAAAAATAATTGACATGACCGTGATCTAAATATTCTTGGAAGACAGACATCTCTGCCGAAGTCAATTTTGAATTTTTTTTAAATGTGTCACTCCGACCACAAACTATGTGCATTTTGAGGAATATAAATGTTTTATAATTATGTTTTTATAGAGAGTCTTTCGAGATTTCAGTATCCCTGCCTGATAGTCTAGCTATTTTTTTTATATATATATAAATAATTTCTGTAGGAGTATTTGGGAGATAATTTTAAAAGCAAGGGTAGGGATTCTTGACACTGGTTGAATACGGATAATTTTTATTTACTCTTTTGTATATTGAATTTTCTCTCTCCCTGTAACCATCTCTTAGGGCAATAATAGTGTCTTCCCACAAATTTTTATCAAAATAGAAAATTTGGTGAAATAGTCATAACACCAAATTTTCTATTTTAATAAAAATTTGTGGGAAGACAATAGGTATAAGCTCCTACGCACTTTGTGCTGTCCATTTATTAAGCCTTAGGACAGATCAAGGATTTTTTTCAGGCGGGATGTCGAAACATCGTAAATTGAATAATAATTTTAATTTGGACGAGAGTTTAACCCAAACGGCCAAATTGAAAGAGAGACTAGAGGTATTGTAAGCAATGGGCTCACTAAATGATACCCCCGCCTCCCATATGGTTATAATGGCAAAGTCCATATTTTGCTGTTGTCGCTAAACCCAAAATACGTGTCGGATCAAAGAGTAAAATAGGAGGTGCACAATGGTAATATGTAATAAACCTAAGATTCTGTGAAAGTTTTATTAAATTTCACTAAGTGGTATAAGAGGATTTGCAGATAAGAGATGGGTACCCGAAAGCGTAACAGACCGACGGACGGACAAAACTATTACTAAATACCCTCCCACTTTTCAAGCGGGGGATATAATAAGCGCAAAATACACATCACAGGAATGGGTATATTGGGAACTTTCTCAAATACCTTCTCAAACGCATTGGAAGCAAATTGAAAGTGGGGGGGGGGCCTAAGTGCAAAGAAAATTTTTTATACACTCAAAAAATCTGAAAAGCTTAAAAAAAGGGGGAAATGTCCTTTTCCAAAACACGAATATCCTATTTCGTGTGGGGGAAAGGGGTGGGAGGGGGACGGGGTAGGTTCGAACTTCAGTAACAAAATTTTTCTCCAAACACCAGCACTTTCCTCTTTTTTAACCTAAACTGCGACTTGTCTGTGGAACGTGGGGGGGGGGGGGGACTTAACCTACGCAGACATGTTGAATGTCTATACTATGTATATATTTGTAAAAAAAGCCAACCCCCAGTTCCGACAGCTATGCTCAAACGTACGAGTCGAACCTGGACCTGGACAACAGACAATGAATTTTTATAAAGGTAATTGTAGGTAGAATGCGGAAATCCTCACGGGGGGTTTCCTCTCTCTTTCTATGTGTTTTTTCTAGTAATCATTAATTATTTATGTCTAGAAATTTAATTCACATTAAATTCTGTTTTCATTATCACTGTACCACAGAATCAAACTCGTTTATTATACCCCTCGCAACAAGTTGCATGAGGTATAATGTTTTGGACCCATCAGTCAGCCCTTTTTTTTGGTCAGCACAACTTCTTAAAAACCAATGCACAGAGTTTTGTCAAACTTTCGAGATATTTATAGGAGTCTTTGCACATCACCAGGAAATTCCAAATTCTTTATTTTTTCAGGAATTTCCGCACGTTTACATTTAGATTTTGGCCATATCTTGAATATAAAGATGAGCAGTTTTTCAGCGCAATTCCTCATAAACCGCTGCACACAATTTCGTCAAACTTTGCAGATATTTAGGACACAAAGTGCATAGATGTGCATATAACAAGGAAATTACGATTCCTTTATTTTTTTCTGGGAATTTCAGCACTTCGACTTTTGGGGGAGCGTGGGGTATGTTTTCATTCTTTGTGCATAAAATTATAAATAACTTTAATCAAATTATATTAGGTCTAATAAAGCCAATACACAGTATTTATTTGATAGTAATTGATCATAAAGAAATCCCATCTGTTTCCGACATTTTTCTTAAATTATTTTTATGAGAGTGTTAGTGTATGCATGTTTTATTACACACACCCCCTCATATCACAGGAAAATATCTTCAAAAGGTGAATGGTTCGTAATAATGTATGCTTTATTATAAATTTAATGAATTTAAACCATGTAATCATAAATTCTATTTGCAACATTTACAGACAAGAGTAATGTTTAGTTTTGAAAAAAATTACTTGCATTTTTTTCAATCAACCCCACTGAGCTTTCAAACTTTGATATTTTCCCTGACCAAATAAAATGATCGGCATGGGCCACATGTGTCCAAGCATCTTTTACTGTTGAGTTAGCAATGGATTACATGACTTCTGAAATGCATCTTTCAATAAAAGTAAAATAGGATAATTTTTTCGACATGCGCACATCCCTGTAACGATAGCAGTATATTCAGGTAAATGTTTTATCACTGCGTTTGACGCGTTTTCTCGACCTACATGGATTTTTGCTGTATTTTCTATATTGCTGCAAATGCATTCAAAAATAATTTAATTCTCGGTATAGTTCTATTTTTTTTGTTGTTGAATTCTTACTTTTCAAACATGTATTTGGTCAGTTTATTCAGTTTATGGACTTCTAAACACTATGCTATCGGAGATGTGTACATGTCGACAGCCAGGCTAGAAAATCACTCAAGTGAAACAATTCTACAAGGCTATATATAGCAGGTACAGGTAGTCAAAAATCTTTGATTAAATATGGCGGAATCAAAGAAATATGGCGGCAAGGGCGTACAGGAATGTAGTAAGTCGTACAAAGATGAAAACTGATGCCTTTTTAAGAGTTCATGTCAGCTTTAACTTTTTAAAATTAGATAATGGGTACACGAAAACAAATTGTTTTTTTGAGATATATTCATTTATATCCAACTTGATGACAGAGTAACACTAAAAATTTAAATGTAACCCACCCAACCCCCTCCCCCCATTCGAGTTTAATGAGTTCTTATCATTTATATATGCCTTACACAAACATTTTTGTTTAGATAAGACATGTAAAATAATATTTGATAAGACTGAAAATGAATAATCAGTAAATGTTTTGATTCAAAAGTGGTTTTTTTTTAATTTTTTGGGAAGGGGGGTATAAATCGGACTTTCAGTTCAGACTGAATAACATAACAGACATTCTTTCAATTCGCTTAAAATGTTTTAAAAACCTTTTCGGAAATTTTAGTATTCATCTGATTACTCTACTCGTTTTTCACTTAAAAGGCTTTCTACATTTTTTATTTAGGTCCGTGTAAATACTTGCATACGTATAAGAGTCATTTTTATATATTCAATACATGTTAACAATGATGTCGGATAAGTATAATCGCTCGTTGATTTTTTTTCAGAATCCTCACCTTCTAGCAGCCGATGACAAATATTTATTCCAAATTCCAAATGTTTTTATTTCAAGTTTTTGCCTATTCTTTTCAGGATCAAAATGCTTAAGTTGCTAGTATCACTTTCCATTTTTTCATTTCTCGCAAAATTTCCTTGTGTCTTTACTTTTCTGATAATTGAACGTGTTATACGTGTGATTCTCGCAATAAACATAAAGATTCTAACGGGCTAATTCACAGAACAATACAGACAGGTATTTCCTGTATGTTAAGGATATACGAAGATGTAAAATCAATGTATTGTTCCATGAAAAGTTATTTTAATCATTTTCCACAGGAATTAAGGTTAATAAAGTAAGCAAAACCAAAAACAAAAAACACCAACAACCTGCAATCCCCATATACTAGTACCCGGGAAACACGGATCTTCCATTAGTTGGCCCATGACAACC
The DNA here is from genome assembly GCF_032062105.1 of Saccostrea cuccullata. Taxonomy (NCBI): domain Eukaryota; kingdom Metazoa; phylum Mollusca; class Bivalvia; order Ostreida; family Ostreidae; genus Saccostrea; species Saccostrea cuccullata. The sequence continues at coordinate 19,442 of NW_026927276.1, read as the reverse complement.
CCCTCCCCCATAAATAGATATTTCCGTTTCTGAGAGCGTTGCAGTGACATAGCATCATTTTAGAGGTTAAGGGGGGGGGGGCTGCCAAAGAGAAAAAAATTAACTTACAGGAAAAAAGTTGACAAGAAAAAAAAATGATAATAAAAAAAATTTAAAAACCCAAAATGGGGAGAAATTGCCCACACTCTGAAGTTAAATTTCGGGAATAGGGTGTAGAGGCCAACTTCTTTCAGTACTTTTATTTTCATACATTATATACGTTACATGTACATGTACTTTACCCTTATTTTACTGTACTGTAACAAAAAGTTGAAGGGGGAGGGGCAACCGGCCTTTCAATGAACATTTCTAATTGTTAAATGTTTGGAAAAATGTGCCCCCTCCCCCTTCCTCCTGTTGCTATGTGCCTATCTTGAATTATTTTGAAAGAGTCGCTAGCGTTTTCTTTAGCAGTTTTAGATTGGCTTTTCTTATTGTACATATGTAATTTCCTGTATTTCCCAATTTACGTCATCAGTTTCTGTTTTCCATATTACAAAATTTAATGCATAATGTTACTTGTATCGAGTGGTGGTATTTTATCTTCATAAACATGTATTAATATGGTCGCAATATAAAGATTAGTGCAAAATATAAAAAAAAAATGCTAGTTTTTCTTCATGAACTTCATGATCACAAATTACAAAATGTATTGTCTATGCAATCGGAATTACCAATATACCTGGATTTACGTAGTACGAAATGCATTTACATGTATCTGTGTATGTAAAAGACGTATACTGTTTACGGAAATGACTAATTTTACTGCACACTCAGATTTTTTTCACAGGGAAAAACTAAACAAAAAAGGTGTCCAAACACTTATTTCATTGCTGACAACTTTCAAAGACGATCTGCTTTCCTTTGTAACAAAGAATCACATGGGTTCTGTCTCATCTGTTTGATTCTCTACTCTTAATTCTTTTTTTAAAAAATCTGAAAATCCAAGGATGAAAGGGGGGAGCCCTTAGCTTGATCACAAGTCAAAAGCTGCAGAATGTCGCTGACCTTTGTCAGATAAATTTCAGAATTCCACGAGCATGTACATTGTATGTCTTTCTTTTTTTAATTAACCAAATACGCACCATGCACCCTTTCCCGCTAACCACTGGCTTCTAAATACCAGTATATATTTGTGTTTCAAACATGTACTAGTAATTTAAGACTTTCACTACTGAAATGATTATCCCCTTAGATTCCAAAAAAACCCCTGTTGTCCCCCTGTGAGTCCCTGACATTTTCCTGACTCTCCCTGACTTTCTCCTATGATCCCCTGTCGTTGTCCCTGCTCTCCCTGTCCAGTCCCTGTGGTCCCCTGTCGTTGTCCCTGCTCTCCCTGTCCAGTCCCTGTCGTCCCCTGACATTCTCTGATCTCCCTGTCCAGTCCCTGTGGTCCCCTGTCGTTGTCCCTGCTGTCCCTGTCAACCCCCTGACGTCCCCTGACATTAGATTTGACCCAGAAAAAGGGGTTTTAATATGTTTTTTCGTGAAATTTTCCAAAAAATACCAATAACTTCTTTGAAAATTATTTCATACTTAAAAAAAAAAAACAAACTTATAATAGGTACAGATTGTTTAAGTTAGTCAGCTTTTCAGATGAAACTCACGGTAAATAAATTCCAGTAAATTAAAAAGAAACATTTTAATTTTAAATATAACACGTGAATGCATTTGAAAATAATGATATCTCTTCGTAAATGTCTTTCTTTATTTGTTTGTTTAAACATCTTTATCACTCCTCATAATGGATAATTTATTTGATATTTTAAAGTTAATTGATGATTTATTTCATATTTTATGAATTAATTTATTCATATGTTCGGTAAATTTATTATTTTTCAATTTATTTACTAGTATACATTAATAACATATCGATGAGTTGGTTCATACTCTATCAATCAATTTATTTATGTACTCATTTAATTACTTTTTATTTTATTTTATTTATTTATTTATTTATTTATTTATTTATTTATTTATTTATTTATTTATTTATTTATTTATTTATTTATTTATTTATTTATTCCTTTTTTTCTTTATTTATTTATTTATTTATAAATTTATTTATAACTTTTTTCTTTCTTTCTTTTTTTATTTATTTATTTATTTTTTTCTTTATCTATTTATTAATTAATTAATTTCTCTTTTCTTTCTTTCTTTCTTTCTTTCTTTCTTTCTTTCTTTTTTCTTTCTTTCTTTCTTTATTTATTTATTTATTTATTTATTCTTTCATTCATTTATTAAATTCATTCATTCATTAATTCAAGGAAAAATGTCTGTTGTATCAATATTCTCCTTTTTGCGAGAATTTTATGAGGAAATAAAAAGTTCTTTTCTGAAAATAGATATACAATTTTACGACATGAAAATGAATTATCTATGTACATCAAGAAGAAAATGTTCCTGTAACAAGATTTGGAGCGTATATTTGAGCAAGAATGGATGTGGAGGGAACTGGTCACGAGAGATTACTGTATTGAATATAAATTATCAATTGGTAACATGGTCCATGTCTTTGTATTTTTACATAATATTAATTATAATGGCTACACGTATATTACCAAAGGATTAAGTATGCCAACGTCAACTTATAAACTGTTACAGGTGCAACACTGGTGTTAAACAGGAGGATAGTTTATATCTTGCAGTGTTTTCAATTTTCCTTAATGATCTGTAACATGATAAAACAAAAATGTGTAGGTATAGAGGAGTTAATAGTTATCCTTAAGCTGGCTAACCCTAACCTTGTATTAATATTTAGAGATGATAGATGAAATATTGGGTTGATAATAAGGTATCCAGAAGTTTACAAAATATCTAAAACGAACTAAATTGCTGGTGCAGAGGTACCCGTTAGAGAGTTCATTAAAACATTTTTATTTCAACAAAGAGAGCGTGTTATTTTGGATGTGAAGACCAAGTGGCTGAGTGGGTACGGTCGCTCTGCCGCAGAATAAACAATGTACAGTGGCCAGTGAAAAGACAATAGGTGTCTTGAATTTACGTGTACCCCGAGTGTCTGGTCAACGATTTAATGCTTTGAGTATAAAAAAAACTGCGACAGGATCTTGAGAAATATTTTCCTTGAATTATAGCTAGGTGTATGTACTAACTGTTTTAAGAACTCATACCAAATCCGATTTAATATATGTACCTGTCAAATCAAATCATTTGATTTGTTTAATACATGTATAATGAAAATTCTGTATGTGTGTGTGTCATGGGGGGAGGGGATAAAATTAAATTATACATCAAGTCCGAAAAATTGAACTTCTCTTATCTAAATTTAAACCAGTGAGGAGATCTTAAAGAAAATAAAACTGGTTAATGGAACATTTAGATTACCATTTATACATGCAGCTGAGACATCGATCTTTTCATAACTGTTTCAAAGAAAAACCTTTTTTGAATGAAAAACCATCAATAGGAATGTGTTTTATGAAAATGAACAAGTTTTACAAACGAAAAAATCAAACGAAGGAAGGCACACGCCCGGCGCACCGTTCCTAGATCCGCATTTAAATTCAACCCCTTATTTTACTCTTCGTCTGATCAGTTTCTAACATTCTGCTTGACACATAGGCGTCGGAAGCCCCATAAGCCCCCCCCTTTTTTTCCAAATATATACTTAGTATAAACATTGAACATATCTTCGTAAGTTTAGACCCCTCCCCCCTCCCCACAACTTTCCGGAGATACGTCTTAGTATGGGTTAAAATTGGGGAAAATGTTGGTGTTTTGAAGAAAATATTTACTGGAGTTCGAACCTAGCCCCCCCCCCCCCCCCCCACTCACGAAATAGAATTTTCGTATTTGGGAAATAGACATTTCCTTTTTTTTTGGCTTGTCATGTTTTTTTGGAGGTATAATTTATTTTTTTTTCTTAAACTAAGTCCCCCCCCCCACTTCCGACGCCAATGCGACATTAATTCCAACTTTTCATTCCTGAATCACGATCAATTTGTTTTTCTGCTTCAAAGATTAAAAGTTTATGCCCCTCTTAAAATATACTCTAGAAAACTGTTTATTTGGTATACATGCATGTATGATGTAGATTGATTTCATATTGTTTAACGCCAAGTCGGCAATATTTCAGCCATTTTTTGGTCTATGATGTAGATGCAATAATGCAGTCTGCGATTTTTGAAATTTTTTTTTCTGACCCCCCCCCCCCCCCCGAGGGCTACATTGATGCAGCTAGCTGTCTATGTATGCGCCCCTCAGTTGTAAAGTTTAACCCCACCCCCTCTTTCGGTTTAACAAAATCAATGGCAATATTTATAACTGACATATGTACCCTCCTTCCCCCATGTCTAAATGAACAAATGTCCCAAACTTGTTTCCAATGTCCTTGAAATCAGATTAAAAACTAAAAGCACTTGGCTAGCAAAATTATCATATACTCGTGTCATCAAATTTTTGATCGATTGCTTTCTTCACTACGTAAATATTTATTTCCCCAACATTTTTTCCGGAAAAGGTTGTTCTTCTAAATGAAGTTTTTATACTACACAATGAAACCGGATGTGCGTGACAGTGGCAAGGCCATGTGTTTGTAATCCAGTTTGTAGGAGGGACCCTGGGCCTGGTGAATGCACCGAAATGATACTCAAATTCAAAGATTTGTGTAAGTTTATTTGTTTATTTAAATATTTTAAAGTCTATTGATGCATAGTCATAAATACAATAAAGTTTACAGAGTTATGAAGTAATCAAAACATCACAGTATTCAGTTCTAAACTGTCAGTTTGTCTAAAATGTCATCAGCTGTCAATATGGTTTTTCCGGTGTTCACAGACTCTTCTTCCTACCATTCCCACGCTGCAGCATGGCCAGGGGGACATCAGAATCGCTGTCATCGTCCGATTGGAATGCTGGGTTGTCTACACCCCTGTAGAAAAAAACAATACTTTAAATCAACATGATCATGGTAAATATTTTAAGTCAGTTGCTACAAAAAGGAAAAAAAATCTGGGAAATATTTCAAATAGGTAAAATACTGTATTACACATGAAAATAATTGTACCGATACAGATAAGGACAATCTTATCATAATTATATAATCATGATAATCACTTCACATCACAACAAAATTATATGATGTTCATATTTACACAACTGTTGATTTAGCTATTAATTCATTTACATATTTTATCTGTGTTTAATTATATATACTTGAAAATAGACATTGATAAAAATAAATCCTTAAAAATCTTTTATGAGAAGGCAATCCTATTTAAAATGAGATGTTAGACGCTACACTAGTGTAGCAAGTATGCAAGCAGATCTAACATCTCGTTTTAATTAGATTGGTAAGAATGAATATACAAAAGAAAAATATTTAATTAAAACTTACATATCAGCATTCTCTGTCGGTAGGAGGGGCTCATTTTCTTTGTTGACATCTGCGTGCTTTCTTTTCTTTCTCAGGATCTGGTGGGCAGATCTGTCCTCCTTTTTGGCCTGCTCCCTATAAAAGAATGAATTGTTTTAATCAATCTATTAAATTAACATTTAGTGGTATTTAGGTAAAATAGAGAATATAAGAACACAATTACAACTGCCATGGAACGAAAAGAAATAAGAAGAAAATCTAATTAAAAATCGATATGCACATGTGATTGTACTTTGTATTGCATGAATAGTACTGTGCTCATTTAATAACCATGGGATTTAAATTAAGTATATAATATATTTTTAATTTAATTTAACAGTTAATATTAATCTCTCAGAAGATTGTTTGTCTTGTCAGAAACATAATTTACCTCTTTTTGGAGTAGTACCGCTGCCACTCCATGCTTTTAAGCATACGGCTCCGCAGCTTCTTTCTGTCAATAGCATAATTTGGAAACTGGACCCCAAGTCTGATGAAAATTTCCTCGAATGCAGTATCCATAGTCATGGTGTTCTTGACAGTAAAGGGCATGTACTTCTCTATGGTGGTGTTGATGAGCTTCTGTTAAGATAAAATAACATATTAAAAAAAAATCATTTTTACAGCAAATTTTAGAAGTAATGGGTGGGTTCACCCTAATTTCATGTTTGCACAGAATGATATGCCACATTTAACTACAGGTAATAATATGATGACAGTCTGACCATTATGCAGATCTTCATTTTGTTATAATTTAGATCGGGCTCGTCAAACTGCACGTGACATTTGGTGCGTCTAGACTCTGACGTCACATGAAGTCAAATATAAGTCACATACATTTACAAAAAGAACCCTGAATAGTGCTGAAAGTAAATGATCGAGGAACGTTTCCTTTGCTTTTTTTCTTCAATATTTATCCATTAAATCAGGGCATGTTTACTTTTGGTTGTACTTTTGCTGCTATTCTCACAAGAACATAGCTTCAATGTAGCCTTAACAAGTGATGAATTGTGGGTCCAGATTACTGTGTTAAAATTTTTTTTCGAATAAATGTTCAGTAGTCCTAATTTTCTCTTCGCACAGGCATTGCTTTAAGAGCTCAGTGACAAGCGTCGCAAAGCGACAGTTGCTGCACTGGCTATAATATTAATTTTAATATGTAATTTTTCCATTAAGATGATTCCATCCTACTGTGGGGTCATAGGTTTTTGCAAAAACTGTTATTAATCAAAATTCATATCCAAAATTTTTTGTAAGAATGCTTTTCATTTATGTAATGATTGATTTTAAAAAGCATGTTAATTGAAAGAATTTAGAAAATATATATTTTCTTTATTTAATGAATTTATCAATCTTTAACAAATGTTAACAAGGGCAGTAACTTACTCAAACCTTTATATTGTACAAGTTTTTTTTAAATTGTTCTCTGTTAATCGCAGTTCAAAAGTATGCAAAAGTGTGTATTTTTGGACTACTCACCAAAAATGTACAATTTTTATGTTGGTAGACATTATACTTTAATCAGTTTATATCATTAAACTTTAGGGAATACTATAGTATATAAATGAAATGTTATGATTTAGTGTCATTTCTTGGAAACTGAAGGTAATTCTGAATGAAAAACTTAATAATTAAGTATAATTCTTTATTGAATATAGCTCATCAGTATAAATGGTATATAAACAAAAACAAAATACATAGAATGAGTGGCAAGACTTATGCATAATTATATCATTTCGTTTCTTTCCAAAGATAAATAAATAGGGCTTAAATAAATGAATTGAACATTTGCCTTTATCTTTTGAGTGTTTTGAGAAAAAAGGACTAGTACAATTTTTTGTATTGAATACAGCTAGTTCGTGCAAAAAATTTTGGTATATAGAATAATAATTTTTGGATATACATGACTGTTACAGTAATTTTCTTTAAGCTGCTTATCATTAATCTGCTGATCAAACAATCACCTGACATGTGACATCTTAAGAGCAGACATTATATTTTATTATACTTTCATGTTAAATACTAAAATCTAATTGGCTAGAACGCAGTTAACAATCCATTCTATTGACATCAGCCTTAGCAACACATGTGTAATCAGTTCATCAACATGCACGATGAACATGATGAAGAAAGCAATTCAAGTGTACTTTCACTGAAAGGACAAGATAGGGTGACAGCCGAATCTGGCTCCTTATTTGATGTAAAAATCAGAACACTAGTAAAATTGCGATAGTTTGTAGATAAGAAGTTAAAATGATGCTTACTTTAAGACATGCACTAATTTTGATTCAGTTTAAGGCTAACATGGAAGCCACCTAAGCTATAGAGGGTGCAAAAATAGAACATTTCCTCAATTTTTCCTCAAATATAAAGAATCAAATAAAAAAATAAACTAATGCATTTATTAACCCCATTTAATTAAATTTAAAAAAGCATGGATATTAATTATGATAAATCTTTGATGCAAACTCATTTTTTTATGCAAAAATATTATGTAAATGCATGATGAAAAAAAGAAATAAATAACTATAGCAATTACAACCGTAAGTGTTGATTATAATTAAAAATTTGCATATAAAATATACATTATTGAATAACACTTGTTTTTTCTGTGTAATATATAAGAAAAAAATAATGGGGGCAAGTTGTCTTGAGTAGGGGCGAGTTATCTTCACAAGTGTTTGGGGCGACTTGTCTTGGCCGGGGGCGAGTTTTTCTGATTTTGACCCCTGTATATTCTAAACCTCAAAACCACCACTCATTTTGTGGCAGGGGTGAAAACAGGTTTTCATGGATGAACTCTTAGATCATTCTGAAAGACACCCAAATCAGGGGTCAAATACTGGTCTTACCCAATTGTCCTTTAATTTAATTATAAATTCCTAATTTCTGCCAATAAAGTTTGATAAATTGTTAAGTAAGCTGCTTGCTGATAACAGCATGCATTATTCTTTATGGATGACATAGAATTGTAGAATACAGAGAAATAAACATACTCAACAGGCCTGTGTGCATGCTTACATGCAGAATCAGTTATAATTGTAGGTATACAAAAGTTAAACACTTCAAAGTGTCCTAACTTCAGAAATATTTTATAATTATATTATCAATTAATATTCATTTTTGACAAAATATACTATAGTGTATTTCAAATTTGTACTCACACAAAAAACAGATTGATTACTCAGAACAAAATTTCTTATAATAATATGCAACGTACTTTATCAGGGCCAAAATAAAATTAAAGTTTGCTTGGAATTGCTGCCCGCTTCATTGAAATATATGCAGTCAGGTTAGTTCTTTCCTCAAAATAGCTTTTTTAAATCGGGTCTGAGGTTACATTAATTTAACAACACAGATTAATAAAAGGCTTTCTTTTTAGTATTTATTATGATATAGGTTTGACAAACCGTTCTGTGTAGTGCTATATTTATTTTTTTTCTTCAAAAAGACAAAAATAATGTTAATAAAATAAAAGAAAGAAAAAATAAATGAGAATCACTACTGTTCATTGAATATATTTATTCATTTAGCTTCAATTTAAAAAAAAGAAAAAGAAAAATATCCCTACTGGGTCTGAAAACCCCCAGGCGGCTATTCCAAACAAACATTTTTTAAAGGATGGCCTATAATATTTTATATTAAGATTTTTTATATAGTGACATAAATAATAATAATAATAAAAAAAACTGTACCTGTACAGTGCCATGTTCAAAGGTCCCCCTTTTCCACATGTTTTGAGGGTCCTGTTGATGATCTTTGGGGAAATCAAAACTGTATGTCTGTGTGGAAACAGTCATTTTGGAGGAGTTACATGCACAAAACAGTCCAAGATTAATTCTTGCACAGCAGAAACAGTTAAAAGTACAAGTCCGTGAAAGTGGTGCACTGCGTTGCAGACTAGGGGACACAAAATTACCGGCACTTACACTATAGTCAGAGTCACTAAAAGTTAAGGCACTAAAGTTGGAATTCATGGCTTTTCAGACTTCAGATCACTTTTCAGACTATCCACAACAAATTCAACAGAGGAAATGAAATCAGGGTCCACCTTCAATGTTTTTTTTGCTTGCATGTTTTTATTACACATACCCCATTTATACATAATTATAAAGATGAGAAGGGCTTCAAGGAGATAGTTACCTACAATTAATTTCACATGGGGTCAAACAGTAATTATGAAACTCATCAGATCCTCTGAACTTAAATATGCAATTCTATTACTTAAATTGCTATATAAACACAAAAGTTGTTAATTAATGTGTTTCTATTTGTGATTGATATGATTAAGCATGTTAAGGAAAAGAAAAACACTGATTCAGACATACATTCACCTGCAACTGAACATGTGCCTAAAAGTATAACATATTGTATGAATATAGGGAATAAAATATCAATTAATTACAACTTCACATCAACAATAATAAATTAAAAATAACATCCTATACAACATGGCTAACTTTTGATAATAAATGCCAATGCAATTAGAATTATTTGATGCATTGATTTTCCTTTTTTAAAAAAAATGCAAATATTTTTAAAATAATTATGGAAATAAATATTTCAATAATTTTAAAATGTCAAAGATTTTAAATAAAAAGAAAATCAATTAATTTGACAGAAGATATCAACCTAAAACAGGCCTGTATGTTTGTGTATAACAAGCTCTCTTTGAACAACCTCTGTTTTTAAATCGCAACAGTAGCTGTTTTGCTTGTGTATACCCATCTCTCTTTGAACTTCTTCAGTTTTTAAATCGCAACAGTAGCTGTTTTGGCATCTATACGCAGTGCTATTGATCTCCTCACATCAAAGAATGAGAGTCTCTTCAGTAGTTCTTTGAAGAGGGAGGGGCGAAATCCCAATTCACATTAAAGGGTCATAGAATTACTAACTGTTGAAGAGTAAAGATGTAGGGTTTATGAGATAAAAAATGATATGAAACTGGTACTTTTCATGTTAATTGGTCTTTTCTGGCTTAATTATGATGCAGATATGCAGGGAAATGGTAATTATTTTGTTACACTTACAGAATATTTCTAGAAAAAGGAGCTATTTTCAGCCATGTTAGTTAATTGTGGTTAAATCGAATAAATTGTAAAATTAGGAAAATTAACACTTTTCTTTATTTTTTACTTATTTTAATTTTTTATTTATTAATTTTTTTTTTTAAAGAAGAAATTCAAGGAAATAAGAATAAAAGGAGATAAGGAAAGATTATGTTTGAAATTTAATAATTTAGTTAAGACCTACTTTAGATATTGATTTTCATTTACATCAATCTTTTTTATTTAGTAAACATGGTAAAAGTGATAAATGCATGTTTATATTAATTTAATAAAAATAATAAAATGGCTTTTTTTATCAGGTAATATACTAGCTTTTTTTTAAACAAGCCTAAAATTATTTTTCTTTTTCAGAGGATAAGAAGTTTTGTCTGTGCACAGTTTGTGGCGGAAAATGGATTAGGAATTCCTTGTTCTACTACCATCAAAAGCGCTTTGTCGAGAGTGTGCATGAGGGTTCACCAGCTATCCCAAAGTTTCGTTTCAAAGAAAGTGATGTACAAAATGAATCCTTACAGAAGCCTCTCTACAGTGGAGCTCGCACTAGTGTATTGGATGCCATCATGAAGCACATGTACATTTTCAGCATGAATCATGGGATGTCCAAATCTGCTGTCTCAGATTCTTTGGCTTGTGAAAAATCATCCCTTCCTCAGCCAAACAATCTTCCTGGATCCTTCCAAGAGGCGAAACACTTGATATCACCACTTCTTATGCCTCTCCAGAAATATGACGCATGTATCAATGACTGTGTATTGTACAGAGATACCAAAGAAAAACAATTTGTGACTCTGCAAAGCTGTCCAGTGTGCAATGAACCACGTACAAAAAATGGAATTACACAGAAACGCTTTACATATATGCCAGTTGGACCGAGACTAAGTAGATGGTTTGGAACAACAAATTTGTGCAAATTGTTGTATGCAAACAGATTGTCTGTCAATGGAACTGTCAAAGACTTTACTGATGGGAAATTATACAGTTCTTGGTTTCAGCCCGGTGGAGTTTTTGAAGGAGTACCAGAATCCCTAGCAATCCCTCTGTCCTTATTCACCGATGGTGTTAATCCAAACAAGCACATGACAAGTTCGAAATCTATGTGGCCCATCATATTGACATGGATAAACTTGCCGATTGACATTCGACAACTTTTAGGCCCCATGTTACTGGTGGGAGTCATTCCAAGTGGAATCAAGGGATCTGAGCCAAAATCATTGGAACCATACCTTGAACTTTTAATCGATGAACTATTGTCATTGACAGAATTCACAGTATACAATCAATATGAAGCTGCACCGGTCACAGTCAAAGTTGCCCTTCTACAGTTCTTGTGTGACATACCTGCATTCTCCAAATTGTTCCATCTCTCAGGCCACGGAGCTTTGAGGTCATGCCCTTACTGCACAGAAGCTGGACAACACTGTAAACACCTCCATAAAACAATCCACAACTCAAATAGACGGTTTCTGCCTGCAGATGATCCCCTTAGGACTGCAGATGACTTTGGAAGTGTAGAACAAAGGGAAAAGCCCGCACCTTACTCGCCAGAGAACGAGATACAGTTGAGGGAGAAATATGACAGGAAACCAAATAACAATCAAAAATCAAAGTTGCAAAAGGAGACAGGTCTGAAAGGAAAGTACTCATTGCTTCGTCTGCCCTACCACAACCGCATGCAGCAGATGCAACCTGATGCAATGCATACCCTAGCTGACTTTATTGGCCATCTTCTTGATGCACTAACTGGAAAACACAGTACAACAAAAGTCCAAAAATGTGAGCAGTCATTTGGAAGGTTCAATGATGTGTGGAACTCGTTTCCTGACTCTGCTGTGATCCAAGACCCCAGACCAACGAAGAAGAGGAAGACGACGAAGGATACATCTACAGAGATACCCCATAGTGTTCCTTGGTCACTTAGTAAAGAACAGATAAAAGAGGCCGACAGAAGAGCTTCGGAAATCTGCTACACTGATGTGCAAGATATAACTCCAGGACCCCACTTCTCAAAACCCTGGACACTGAGAACCATGAATTCCAAGTTGCAGGTAAATTTAAAAACATGTGTATTTAATATTGTTATCATGGTAATGAATTTTATTGAATGATATGTCAAATTGATGTTAAATATAAATTCTATTTTATTGAAGGATTCTGAACAATATTGTAGTTTGCCAATGAGTTTAAAATACATTGATAGATAACATGGATATTGATGAAAGTGGAGTAAACTAAATTCATCTGACTAAAAAGAAAAACTGATTATTTTGCAATTTGGATTTTTTTTTTTTTTTTTGGAAAAGTTGTCTGCCTTTGATAATAAGCTATACATTTCATTTTGTCAAATTATATGTGGTAATTAAATTATATATATATCATTTCATATTTCTACAAAAGAGAGTTAATGCATATTATAACCATGATAACAACAGATTTGTATGAAATTCAAATTACTCGAGATCTTTACAGTACATGCCCTGTCCATAAATATCAATGTATCAATAGAATTCAAAGTGCAATTAATTGAACGATAATTAATTTATTAAATGCTGAAACTGGAGTATGTTTCTTTGATCATGTTGATAAAATGCTTTCATCATGATCATGATTAATCGGTTCAGACCATTCATTTATGAGGTACAAAATGAGGTTGTTATGCATTGAATACCCAATATATTTTTTTAGATTCTACATACGAAAAACAGTAACAACCCTCTCCAAAAGATACATACAAGTTTTAATTGCTGTAATAAAAATTCATGTTTAAACAGAACAAACTGTGTTTTATTATTAAATGAAATTTTCAAGATACATTGTACTTTTGTTTAACAAGTCATGTTATTCTTATTTCTAGTTTGTGACAAGTGGAGGATTGGAATGGTGTGTGAAGGGATTTCTTCCACCAACACAAGAAGAAACACTGTTCTTTCTACTGAATGTGTTAAAGAGAATGATAACACCGGTCTTGAAAGAGTGTGATGTACAGCAGCTCCAGGATGATGTTCATACAGCTCTCTGCCTTCTGGAGAAAGATTTTCCTTTGTCTCTTCAGGTAATTAAATTATTAATTTCTTTTTTAATTAAACCGATTCAAAACAGGTATTCTGTTCTTAATTTTTTTTTTTGCTTTTTAAGGATTGGATTAAAAATCATTTAGTTCAATTTTTTTTTTTTTTTAAATCATATAATTCATAGAGGTGTAATTATTGAGGTTAAGTGCTAGCACATATTTCATTTTCTTTTTATTACAGAAGGTTCCTGATATAAATATAAATCCTGTGTTGTTATGGTTAAAGCATTTATTCAAATTTAATATGCATTTTAGATTCTTTATATCAATACATGTATAGATCATGATAGATAGATTCAATTTTCACTGTATGATGCAGTAAATACTTGTGTCACCTTAATTATTTAGTTACACAATATTGGATACAGAACTAAATAATATTTCCTAAAACATTTGTGCAAGTTTATTTATTTTTCTTTTTTAATTTCAGAATTTAACAACTCATTTGATTCACCACATGGTTGATGGACTTTTGGATTTTGGACCAGTATATGGGCGATGGCTTTTCCCTTACGAGAGAGCAAATGGGTGGATCAGCAGACAATGCTTACGGAAAGGGGTTGAGGAGTCGACTGTCATGGAGACATACGTGGTAAGAAAACCTCTTGGTAATAAAATTAATCTTGAAAATAATTCAAATTTAATGAGATTTCTAGACTAAATGTTATCTTTTTCCTTGCACTGTCAGATAGAAGCCACCATGGTCAAGTTTATTAATGAATACTAAAAAAAAAAAATTGAAAACATTAAAAAATATTTTTTTTTTATAACAGTAATATGTATACTGTATACACATTACAAAAACTAAAATTGCAATTCTCTGAAATAAGAAATGCCATGCTGATTGAGTGATAAATACCACACATTTGAAATCATTAAGTTTCTAAATCTGTCAATATTTTTCAGATATATGACTGGTGTGTTCATATGGTCCTGAGCCAACAGTTTAAGCCATCCGAAGTGTTTAGTGGTGAAAGCAGACTAGTTGATCTAGCAGAAAAACTTTCAAGTGAACAGACTGAAACCTGTATTCAGATGATTCCCGACCAGCATGACCAAGCTACGTCCAGAAAAGAGAAATCTACCCTGAAAAAGTCAAAGCTGACACCCCAGATGATGGATGCCATGTTTCGATTTTATGTGAATGTGATGGCTGTCAATGTGATGAGTTTCCAAGATTCAGTCATGGAGGATCATAGGTCTTGTTCTGTTGTTGACAATTGTGGCCGAACTGTTCAGTACCATGGGAAAGGATTCAAACGAAAAACAGCATCCGTTGTAAAGATTCCTTCTGTCAGTGGTGTCCAATTTGCAGAAATTCTCTACTTTTTGTCCCACCAGATGAACAACTGTTTTCAAGACTGGGTCGTGCTAAATGAATTCCCTCTTGCCACGAAGGAGAATGGATTCTACTGTTTTGAGCCAACATCTGTTCGCCAGAGACTGATGCATGTTTCTTTGTTAAGTCAACCATTAGTGCATGTGAGGAAAGAAGGACTATTGTGGGTACTAAACCATTGTTGAAATGCTGAACAATTACAACCAAGTTTTTTCTGGTATTATGCATTTACCATACTAGTTTGGATGATCTCACACAAACTTATATGCATTACTTTGAAATGTTTACGATATTTGTATATTGTATCATGAATGTACCAAGATCATCAGAGCATTTGATTAAGTTTACATGTACAGATTGAATGTCTATATAATTGTCTTTTCACTTTCTAAAAACACATAAGGTACACAAGGAACATGAGAGTTGATTACATTTTCAATTACTTTTTTTTGGTGCCCCAGTTAGCCAATATCTTGATATATCATGTTTATAATTTGATATTCATAGACAAAGCTTTCTTTTTTATAGCTGATTTGGTAAATTTAAGAATTTTATCACTCCTGCCTCTAGTGATAATGCAGTATATGGACTGATTTTGACCGACATTTCAGAGATTAATTGAATGTTCATGCTTTAATTATTTATATAGTGTATATATTTACATAATGCCTTATACTGTATTTGTTTGTTGTTTGTTTTTATTTACTTCACCTTGCAGTTGCAAGTACATGCAGTGAAAAATTGCATATAAATTTGTAACATGGATTTGACAAATCTAATAAATGATGAAAAAATACTTAAGATTTCAGGATTACTCAAGTTTAACAGAATGCAGCTGAGTATAAGCATGCAGTTGTATTGCTATGAAAGAATAATGAAGTATATATAAGGGGCATCTTTAAAATAATGTTTGTATGTCCTCTCCCATCTCATATTATAAGATTGAATCAGTAGGTAGATATTATATAATTTTTTTTTTTTGGAAAATTTCAACATACATATTGGCGGGCTAAGAAAATTCGGGAATTTTAAAATAAAAAATGTTTCATGCTGGTTTTCAGTCAGGCCATTTCAAGTAAAATGGTTGGGAGAGGACAAATCATTTAAAGGTGACCTAATATATTTCATTTAAGGCATTCGATGTATAACGAGGGGGTTTTGAACGATTTTAAATAATTTTAAACTAGTTAAAAACGCATTGCTAGATATCGATAAAAAGTGACATAAACCAAATTCACAAGACTGATGACATGTAAGGAGGCGGTCATTTTGCACATTAAAAGTTTTTTTAAGAGTTATCTGCCCTTGGGCAAAAGAAGAAATTTCAAGATTTCTCAAAATTTTGGCGGTAAATAATTCATTTTATTTGATAATTAATTAAAGATAGAGTTAATGAATATTTTCACCAAGAGATTTTTTTGAAATTCAAATTACTTTTTACAATATATTATAAAAACCTGCGCTGCCCATAGACTTCAATACAAAATTCAAGGTGCAATTAATTGGAGAATAATGAAAATTTTGTAAATTTTTTTGGTGGAGCATTTTTATTTGATAACATCTTCAAAATGCTACCATGGTTTGGAATATCGGGCCAGTCATTTATTAGATACAAAATATGGTCGTTATACATCGAATACCTTAAAATAATGTTGCTGGCTTTGGAAGAGTATTTAACATAAACTTTAAGGTTCATATAGAAAAGGGAGGTAAGGTGTTACCGTAAACAGATGATTGTGTGAAGGGGGTAATTAAATGATAAAAATAAAGTAAATCTTAACTGGATGTAAGCAGATACCGTTTATTTTCAAACTGAAAGTGACAGAAGAAAAAAAAATTCTTAAACCGTTTGTGCACACATATGACCTATCTGTAATTTAAAATTAATTAATTATACAATGTAAAGTTAACCTGAAAGTAAAATTTTCACACGGGTATTTTAGAAATACTTTATTTGGTTACTCTAAACATCTCCCCTGCCTGCCTGAAATTTGAAAGGGGAGGGGATGGGTATCTGTCAATAAGTACCCTCAGGTGTAACATATCAAAAATGACATGTTTGATGATTTTCATGAGAAATAAACAATACTTTCACCTTAAGCCATCTTATTTCACATTTCCAGTGGTGGACATATATAAACATTTCAACGGGAGGAGTCAAGTTTTTAGAATAGGGAAGTTTTGAATAGGAATTTTTTTTTTTACTTGTTGAAATGTTCATAACGTAAGTCATAGTGTTTAAATAGGAACATTATATGCTACATTATATAAAGTATGTATATTCAAATTTTTACCTTTTGTGTGTGTGTGGCCGGGGAGGGATTGACTTCAAGTAAAAACATGCTACAAAGTATTTCTTGGGGTTATTTACGCTAAATGAAATTCTTTACATTTCATGATGGGTATCAAAATGACCGTCTCGTTACATACAATCATAATCGATTAATCATTTTGTTGGTACTTTTATTTTGGTACAACAGCATCTCTCGTTCTTTGGAAATCTGTCACGGTTCGTTAAATAAATTCCTAGTCGTTGATAGTTGATCAGAGACTCGGTTTATACACAGTAGTGACACCTATTGTCTTTTCACTGACCACTGTACATTGTTTATTCTGCGGCAGACGACCGTACCCACTCAGCGACAAGGACTCCGAGTGCCCGTGTCGGGTCACAAGCTTTCATGCTAAATTACAGTGGTCTCTTATAATTAGTATGAAATTTGCCGACTTTTGACACAAAATTCCACCTATTCCCACATAAAATCTCACCTTTTTTTACATGATTTTCAAAAAGTGGATATAGGTAAAATGAACCGATTTAAACACTAGGGAATTTTTTTATTAACAGTTTGATGAATTTATAAAATCACTTCGGTACATTTCATCAGTTAAATTTAGAATTATAAATTAAGAATTAAAATAAAATGATTTTATCACGATGTACTACCGTACTACCGGCGGCTTTATTATCTACATGTAACAGTTTACACTGGTAAAGTAACTACTTGTACTTTTATTATCTATTAAATATTAAAAAGTCCTGCATGAACAACGTTTGTCCAATGAAATTAATTTTACGAAGTATTAAAAATTTCATCGAGGGAAATTAAACGAATAACCTTTAGTTAGTGTGACCCCCCCCCCCCCCTTTGCGCCCATCAATAAAATGATCAATTAGTGACTTTGTAAATAAGTCTTAAAATTATGTATCAATGGTTCTCACTGTATATAAATAGGGCTAAAATAGGCTGTGCCTGCTGCCCAATCCTATTCACAATAACATCAGTGAATAAAATGTTGTTTAAATTAAATGGTTTTCGGTCATAACAATCTTAAGATATTCAATTGCGAATGCTTCCCATTCCTAAAAAAAAAATAATTTGAACAGCTATTGTACATGTACAATAAGTCATGTATATTATTTATAAGTACGTAAACAGAATGGTTATGATCGCCTGTATAAATTTCAATCTACATATTAAGTTCTCTCTCTCAACATCATTTCTCTTTTACCAGTAATCAATGATCATTCCAGATATTCATTTAAAAGCGATAAGGATTAGTCTTTATTTTTTTTTTATCTGTAATGTGTATAATGTACATGCAAAATAAAACAAATTTTAAAACTGAAAACTGGACACACTAGTACATGTACATGTACAGGTAGCCATATTAATGTACTGTCATGTACATATTTCAACATGTGTATATATGTGTCTATTGAAAACAATTTTTTTTATCCTGAAGGAAAATTTATTTTCAGACTTATCATTTTCCATCGTCTGAGAGAACTTGAAGTAGGGATACAGCAGGAGTAAAATTTCATTATTTTCATTTGGTGAAAGAACATTGATCTAGTTCTCTTGTCTTGGCCAACTGTACACACGACCGTGCCAGGTAGACAATTTTTCTGGTGCGAAAACCATTAAATTTTAATAGTTTTTTAAAGGTGAAAATCCTGGCTGAAATTTATAACACAATCAAAAGATGTTATTACAAAATATAAAGCAGGCACCGTGAACTAATAATGGTAATATTTGAATCACCCATTTACTTGAAGATTTATTTTACTGAATATGAAAAGTGAGAGGGGAAAGGACAGGCGAGATTTTTTGTAGCAGATTACAGTATACACGGAGGTACTCTTTATAAATAGCCATCTGGTAGTGAACACAGTATGTGAGCTTTTGGTTTTAACTGAATTGACAAAATATTTTGTCTTGCATCTTGATCTTTGATACCACAGAAATTCTTCACAAAAAATGTTTTCTAGGTGTTTTTTGTATGGGCCCTATATGATAAAAATTTAATGTGTGCAATAATGATAATAATAATAAATCAAATAAGTATATAGATAAAATCTAATCACTGCACCAAAAATAAGAAAAATAAGAATAAAATAAAAACATAAATAAAAAAAAATGTATAGATAAAATTTAATATATCAAATAAAAAAAAAAGATTAGTGGGAAAATAAATAAGCGAATTGATTTATCAATTAATTAAATAAAATATAAATGAATAAAGATAATCTCAAACGAATAATAAATGGAT
>NW_026927275.1:0-30861 GCF_032062105.1 Saccostrea cuccullata | reverse complement strand
AAAGCACACGCATGCTGTTCCCAATCTGATTGGCTGAAACTTTAAAAGGCTATAACTCCCTTGTTTTTCAACCAAACAGGATGGGATTCAGAACATAGATAGACATTATGGACTCCTACAAAAGGGTATGGTCATCATGCACATGCATGCACGTGCATGAACGTGCTCTTTGCTCTGATTGGCTGAAACAAAATTCTCAATATCTTTATTGTTTTTTGACGAAATGCTTTGAAATTTAAATCATAGGCATGCTTTAGGATGTCCTACAAAATGATATATAATAATTTTCATGAAATCACGCGCTTTCACGTGCGCTGCAATCTGATTGGCTGAAACTTTAAATGGCTATAATTCCCTTATTATGCAACCAAAATGAAAGGGATTCGGAACATAGATAGATATTATGGACTCCTACAAACGGGTATGATCATCATGCACATGCATGCACGTACGTGTACGTGAAATGAGTAAAATTACAAATACACTGGATTAAACATATTTTTAAATACTTTTGGATTAAATGCTGTAATATTTAGTATATTAAAATATACGAATAGTGTAGACAAGATGATATGGTCATTACGCACATGCATTCAAATGCGCATGCGTGCAATGCTGAATTTGAATAAACTTGATATACTTCTGGGTAAATATTGTTAAAGTCTAAAATGCATCCGCGTGTGTCTTATTTAATGAAGCTTACAGAGAATATGGCACAAAAGGGAGTTGGGGAGCGTTTGGGGAACATCTGTAACGGTTTCCGTTACAATTAGCCCTAGTTTTTTTTTTGTTTTGGAAATGATTCTTGAATAACGCAATTGCCAAAACTATTGAACTAATTCCAAGAAAGTTATATCCGACATCATATCTGAATCCTGCCACTTGGTGGGCCACGGAAAATACGCCCAGTGACCTTGTAAATAAACGCCGCAGCCAAGTTGTGAATTTCCTGCGCTGTCCATATATAAGTGTAGCTCGAAATTTGAAAGCCAATTAATCTCTAAAAAATTGAAAGTGCCGTTGAACTGTTCAATGAAACTTAACCACACCTGTAGGTCGCTCTTCATACCTGCATTAACCCTTCTAAAGTGAGACGGATGTTTTATACCACACATGGCATCACAAAAACAACGATTGAAGGCACGAGCTGCAGGAATGGCTTTAGCGCAGAAATTAAGAGACCCTACTAAGGACTGTAGCTCTTTTAATCTTATTTTAGTTTTCCCAAAAATGTTTCGATCGTCTTCTTAAGTCGAATTGTTTTTTCTTTTTGGTATACCTATTACCATTTTTTCTGTGTCAATTTCTATACCTAGAAAAACCAATGAATGCGTGGGACCAACAGTTTTTTCATCTGCTATCGGAATTCCGAATTCCCGACAAGTATTCTGAAAATTTGACATTAATAATTTACATACTTTGAAATCTTCTGCAGCAAAAATAAAATCGTCGAGGTAATGGTTTAAAGTTTCTTTTCCTGTTTTTGTGACAGTTACCCACTGTAAGAAATGAGCAAATTTTTCCCAAAGGGCTCAACTTGCCAAACAGCCCATAGGTAAACACATATCGTAATAAAATTTGTTATTGAATTTAAAACCAAATAACTCAAGATCCGAAGAATGTACTGGTAATAACCGAAATGCTGATTTGACATCCATTTTTTTTTAAGAAGTGAGTTTTTACCTAGCGCTGCAATCATTTCTAAGACTTCATCAAAAGGTATGTAGTGAACCCTACAATAATCTGGATCAATAAAATCGTTAACACTATTTCCTTCGGGAACTGATAGATGATGTATTAATCGCCAACCCCCGTCTTTTTTAGGAACGATACCTTTAGGTGATATTCTAAAATTTTGCAAGGGTACCTGATCAAATGGACCTGCGACACGACCTAATGCAATTTCTTTGTCTATTTTCTGTTTAACTTCGTTCGATTTTGAACTCTGCCCTTACGCACAGCTGATATGTGAAAAAGGTTTACAACCGTTGTAGTATAGCGTGACGTAATGAAAGTCAAAATTATGACGACACAATACCCAAGTACAGGTATAATTTTTCCCGCAGTATTATCGGGTGCAAGTGAACTAGTGTTGTCATTGCTATAATAATCTGATTTATTTTGAAGTGAAATAAATTGCATTATGTGAACAATTTAGAATCTGCACTATACCAGGATGCTTCCACATAAGTTTCCACTTTTCTGGCCCAGTGGTTCTTGAAAAGAAGATTTTCAAAGATTTTTCCTATATATTTCTATATAAAACTTTGATTCCCCATTGTGGCCCCGCCCTTCCCCCGGGGGTCATGATTTGAACAATTTAGAATCTACATTATACCAGGATGCTTCCACATAAGTTTCAGCTTTTCTGGCCCAGTGGTTCGTGAGAAGAAGATTTTAATAGCGATTCTCTGTAACCCCTTAAACTTCGTTGCCACGCATGATCACCGATTTTGATGAAACTTCACCCATGCTTAGTATCAGACACCAAAAACAAATATCAAACAAAATTTCATTGCGAAGTGTCTAGGTTGCTATGGCAACAGCCGGAAAAATTAGAAAAATCGAGATTTTCAGTCACTTTAAATCTTGACTGTGGCTTAATAAAAACTAGAAAAAGCAAACAAACCATTCTCACAAAAACATGACACCTTGATGTCATTTATACTGTAAAGAAACTGTTTAGAATATATCTCTAAGTAAGTGGTAACCAAGGGTACATTTGGAATACATTTTAAATGTTGAAATATGCTGAAAAACACTCCGTATTCACTAATGGTAGGTGTTACATGCTGAAACTCAATCTACAACTTAAGAAAATCAATGAAAATGTTTGACCTTAAGTATATAAATATAAGCAATATTATTCTATAAATATCTTTTATGGTTGCCATGGTAACACAGTGTAACCATGCAAAACCAGTAACTAAGATTGGGTTAATGCTACTGTCTTGAGGAAAAACATAAAAATTCAAGACTGGCAAATATGCAACCTTAGGACCTTGCATCACCAAAACCATAAGAAAAAATGGGTATAATTGCTACTTTGCAGTGTTACCATGGAAACAAAGTACCAAAGTACAAAGTGCTTAAAAGTGAATTATTTTTCGCTTCATTAAGAATTAAATTGCCACATAATCATAAAACAAATTAAAGGACTCAGCTTGAATAGTACTTATCTGTTAGCACTGAAGTTGAATATCATATTTTGATAAAATTTGATGAAGAAATCAACACTGTTGCTATGGTTACCAAGAAGGGAAAATGTTTGATTTTGTGAACTTTATATCAATATTAAACCCCGTGTGCCAACTTCTTGCATCCACTTAGAGGCTGGGTGATAGTCAAAATTAAAAGTCAGGTTAGCTGTTAATAAACACCAATCATCAAAGTTTTGGGAATCTACATTTAAGGGTACGTGTCCAAGGAAAGAAAATATTTTTCAGGTTTTTAAGCATATATTTTCCGCTTATTTCCATAGCAACGCTCTATTAAAAGAATCTAATCTGAATTTTTTCAAATGGGAAAACTAGGAACACACCAACATCTTTAAAAATTGATCATTAATTATGAGGAAATGTGCTTTTTTAAAAGATAGGATCAGATCTAAACATACAGAGTGTTACTTTGAAGGCTCTCTGTGGTATACAAACCTTGGCAACCATTGCCAACCAAAATGAAATATCATATTTTGTTCTTGGTTTATGTTTCAAGGATCTTTTTTCTATTATTTGGTCACATTTCATCGTATAATTGCTTTTAATTTTTACGTGTATGACTTTATAAAATTCAATGAATATTTTTTTTTACTTTTGAATACTTTGTTACCATAGTAACGTATGGAATAGTTGATTTACCAAGCATGTTTATCATGCATTTGAGACATTTGACCTTCAACTTTTGGAAACAGTCATTGCCAATTGTTTGCTTTGCCGCAAATATTAACTATGGGGCTCTAAACATGTTAAAAATACCATTTTTCGGACTTTAAGACATGTTGCCATGGTAACTATAAAGCATAGCAACCAATTTTTGCCTGATTTCAGTTTAGGGTATCAATGACTTTTATCGTAGAGAGTTTGGAGAAATACTGAGACTATGCGTGCCACAGCTCCTATATAAAATTTCAAATCATTACATAGAATGGCTCTTAAAAGGTTTTTCCTATATATTTCTATGTAAAACTTAGATTCCCCATTGTGGCCCCGCCCTTCCTCCGGAGGTCATGATGTGAACAATTTAGAATCTGCACTATACCAGGATGCTTCCACATCAGTTTCAGCTTTTCTGGCCCAGTGGTTCTTATGAAGAAGATTTTCAAAGATTTTTCCTATATATTTCTAAATAAAACTTTGATTCCCCATTGTGGCCCCACCCTTCCCCCGGGGGTCATTATTTGAACAATTTAGAATCTACATTATACCAGGATGCTTCCACATACGTTTCAGCTTTTCTGGCCCAGTGGTTTGTGAGAAGAAGATTTTAAAAGGTTTTTCCTATATATTACTATGTAAAACTTTGATTCCCCATTGTGGCCCCGCCCTTCCCCGGGGGTCATGATTTGAACAATTTAGAATCTACATTATACCAGGATGCTTTCATATAAGTTTCAGCTTTACTGGACCAGTGGTTCTTGAGAAGAAGATTTTTTAATGACCCAACCCTATTTTTGTCTTTTCTTGATTATCTCCCCTGCGAGGGGATATGTCCCTTCATTTTAACAATTAAAATTCCCCTTCACCCTAGGATGCTTTGTTGCAAGTTTGGTCAAAATTGGCCCAGTTGTTCTTGAGAAGAAGTCGAAAATGTGAAAAGTTTACAGACGGACAGACAGACAGACGGACAGACGGACGGCCATGTTTACGAGAGTGCATTTATTGGGTATTTTTCATGCCAAGATTGTACTTATTGGGTACTTTTTGCTTATTGGGTATACCCAATAAGAAGTGTCGCTGAATATGCTTAAAACACCCTAATTGGGTATTTGCAGGTTAGTACCCAACAAAACTTGGACACGACGATTTGTCAAAAAAAAGTGTCCAAAAAAGTTGCTTTCACGGACGTACCGTGTTTTGTTGTTTCAGTTTTACATTCGAAACTCTAAATTCTCGAGAGTTCCGAAAATCAACTTCTCTTGATCCTGATCACAATAACGTTTGTTTTCCTGGGAAAAAAAATATGGCCAATAAGAAACACGTAATGTCAACAAGATTTTCTGATTGACAAGAGAAAAGGTAAGTTTATTCGATTAATATCTATCTATTGCTGGGTTCTTGTTTAAGGAAAATAGATTTTAATGTAATTTTGAAAACAATTGTGCACAAAATTAAAATAGATATATCGGAACAATTAATCCTAAGTTGCACTTGTTTGTATTTTGAATTTTCTCTGTCTTTTTAACTCTCTTGAGGGCGAGAAGTATTTAGTAAATGATCGTATATTGTTAGATAATCTTTGATAAATCGAAAGTGTTTATTATTTAATTTTATATCATAACCAACTAAGCATGTTCTGACAATTTTTATTGGAAAGGGAAATGAAAATTTTAACAATCGTGTGTTCATAAATCAGCTGTAAATTATCGGTTCATGTAGACAGTATTACAATCGCAAAGAGAGCTGAGATGATGATTATTGGGATAATTGACAACAACTAAATAATTGTATGTAAGTTTATCTCATCTGATATGTAACTTAAGAGATTCATTGTACATGTATTACTGAAAAACTTTCAATCAAAACAGTGCTTCTTTCTGTCTTTGATTTTGACTCAAATCAAAAAAGTGCTAAATCTAAAGCAAACTAGCATGGCGCGGCGCCATGTCCTTTTTTCTCGGCACCATGCCCCTTTTTCCAGCGCCATGCCCTTATTTTCTAACCCAAAATTAATAAATATGCCCAGTTTAGGCAATATTCCTTTGCTGTTCTATTTATTCAGTGCATGCTGATGATCCCTTTGTTTAAACAACGACAGAAAATCACTTCACGCTTGAATGCATGCACACAACCACCTGGCTGATTAACATGCCTCAGGCTGTCAGGGTAGAGGATTTAACTTGAGAAACTGTCATTTGATTGCATTGATTATGCAAGAATTAGCCCAAGAACAAAACTTGTAAATTATTAACTAATAAAAATCAGGATCGTTTATTTATAAACTGAAAGTAGAATAAAACACATAGTTCAACTTGAAGAAAAAACGGATATTTTATCTGAATAAAATACTTACAGTGTACCAAAAAAATGAATCTAATGTGATAAAAAGGCTTAAAAACAACAAACTAGTTAGTTTCTTTGATTGAACTGATAGATTTGACAAGCTGAGGGTCAAAGTTTCCAATTAAAGTCATTTTTTTAAACA
The DNA here is from genome assembly GCF_032062105.1 of Saccostrea cuccullata. Taxonomy (NCBI): domain Eukaryota; kingdom Metazoa; phylum Mollusca; class Bivalvia; order Ostreida; family Ostreidae; genus Saccostrea; species Saccostrea cuccullata. Next base: position 24,501 of record NW_026927275.1, on the reverse strand, counting down.
AATTATGCTGGCAGTAAGACCAGTTTTCACACGATCCTGTTGGTAGAATATTTTCCAAGTAAAGAGAATGGTCTCTACATGTATTTTTCAAAATGCCCATCCCCTCTTCCCTGAAAAAAGTATTTTCCTTTAATGTTTAAATTGACTGTACTTGTAAACAAATAACAGTCCAAGCAGGTAAAAAAACAATCATACCTCTAAACTTAATTATAATTTGTACCTGTTTCAGCTATTTTAATACCATTACTTTCTCAAGTGTAACCTTACTACTTTTTTTATTGAAGAAATTGGATGTGAATGCCTTTTTTATATTCTTTTTGTTTCTGAATCAATAATTAAAACATTGTTTTTAAAAAAAAGAATGGAATACAGATATATGAATTTATCTTTAAATAACTTGTTTTAAATAAAGATTTCAATATGAAAGGATATTAAAAGTAATTAAACATGTTAAAGTACGAGGGTTGTTAGAAAAGTTCGCGGACACATTGAATTACGGAAAATCTATTGTGTATTGTGAAGTATGACCTATGTCTAAATAAATTCCCACATTTTGTTTATTGGTATGTAAAAAATCAAGTCCATTTGATAAAATCTTGAAATTTTACAACTATTTTTACTATGGGGTCATAGGATTCAATCACTTGACGTAAGCGACGTGACAACCAGATTTCAACCCGTTAAGCTTTGTCGCAGTTCTATATCTTTCATTTCTTAAGATTTTTCTTATCTTTTTTTCTATTTTAAAATTGAATATCTATATCAAGACATATTTCTTTTCTACCATAATGTCTTTTATATTGATTCGGATATAATTGAGATCTTATAAAGTAAAAAAAGTCTATGCAGTGAAATCAGGTATGGAACCTATGCAAAACTATATAGGCGCAACGCAACGTCCATGCGATAAGGGGTATTGAATTGCATTTTGTACAGGTCTAGCAGTGCTAAACATATGTACCTCCGATACATTATGTAGACATCATGTACAGAGCAATGCACACATGTATACCTTTGATACATTATGTAGACATTTTGTACAGAATTCATTAGTCCCCAGTAAATAGACTCTGCTTCCCCATTCTGTGGTCAATACTTCACAGTTCTTGGGCAGTGCTTCTGATTCAGGAATTATTGGTGCTGCAACATTTTGGTCAGCTCCCTACCAAAATAGAATAAGCTCTCAGTGCTCAACAAAGTAACTTTATGTGTTTTACCTTGATGTTGGGTAAGGGATATATATGCATGTATAATAGAGGCAGAGTCAGCTGCCAAATCATATTCATTTTGTATGGGGACATCATTAAAAATATTTTTTTTGATAAACTCCTACTCAAGGTGGGTATTGGTACATGTTGATAGGTAATTTTGTTTGGCTTTACTATATTGAACAAATTGTAATAACAAGAGGCTCAGGGGCCACATCGCTCACCTGAGCTCTGGCTATGTAAAACTAAAAGCAAAAATCAGTTAAGTATTGAAAAAATTAAATATTAACAGATTAATGTGGGTTCAGGTGGAGTCTTGATTTGAACAAACTTGAATCTACACCACATGGGGTTGCTTCCATATATCTATGATCAATGATGGCTTTGCTGTTCTTCAGAAGATTTCTAAACATTTTCCCTATGTATTCCTATTTTAAAATTTTAACCCTGACCCACCATCATGACTTGAGCAAACTTGAATCTGCACTACCTAAGAAAACTTCCACATGATTTTCATCTTTCCTGGCCAACTAGTTCTTGAGAAGAAGATTTTTAAAATATTTTCCCTATGTATTCCTACATGTATGTTAAACTTTGAACCTCCATCATGGTCCCACCATACCCCTGGGGGTCATGATTTGAACAAACTTGATTTTACACTACCTGAGGATGCTTCCACATAGGTTTTATGTTTCCTGGCCCAGAGGTTCTGGAGAAAAAGATTTTTAAAGATTTTCCCTAAGTATTCCTATGTTAAACTTTGACCCCTCTATCATGGCCCTACCATACCCCTTGGGATCATGATTTGAACAATATTGACTCTACATTACATGGAATGCTTCCACATGAGTTTCATTTTTCCTGGCCCAGTGGTTCTGGTAAAGAAGATTTTTAAAACATGCCATTAAAGATGTTCCCTATGTACCCCTATGTTAAATTTGCCCCCCCCCCCCACATTGTGGCCCCATCCTACCCCTGGGGTCATGATTTGAACAATCTTTAATCTACACTATCAGAGGATGCTTCCACATGAATTTCATCTTTTCTGGCTCAGTGGTTCTTGCGAAGAAGGTTTTTAAAAAACATTCCCTATGTATTCCTACGTTAAACTTTGACCCCCATTGTGGCCCCATCCTACCCCCGGGGGTCATGATTTGAAAAAACTTGAATCTACACTACCAGAGGATGCTTCCAAATGAGTTTCATCTCTCGTGGCCCAGTGGTTCAGGAGAAGAAGATTTTTAAAACATGCCATTAATTTTTCATTAATTCATAATTATCTCCCCTTTGAAAAGGGCTTGACCCTTCATTTGAACAAACTTGAATCTCCTTCACCCAAGGATATTTTGTAGCAAGTTTGGTTGCAATTGGCCCAGTGGTTCTTGAGAAGAAGATGAAAATAAAAAGTTTACGACGACGACAACAACAACGAATACAACGATGACAGACAACGAACACATTTTGATCAGAATAGCTCACTTGAGCCTTCCGCTCATGTGAGCTAAAAACAGACCCAGAAATTCATTGATGTTTTCAATGTAAACACACTGAATAGCTAGATAGATTATTTATAAATCCAAATCCAAAAACATCCTAGAGAAATTATACATCCTAGCTATGTTTATGGAAATTAAAGGGGAAAAAATTCAAAGAGCTGAAAAAAGATTGGTTAGAGGTGATTTGGATGAGTTGGTCAAAGAACTGTAGACCACAAAATTTTATTAGCACTTTTTTCGAGAGATAGGTTTCAAGTTTCGACTCTTGTTTTACCAGACAAAATTTTCAGGCATTGTGGTTATTTCTTTATATAATGTTAAGGAATACTATTATGCATAAGAATTACATTTTTTTTAGCACACTTTCTCGCAAAATTATGTGAAGGACATGTAAAAAGCAAAAATAATTAATGAATTACAGTACATAAAACAGATCAATTTTTATTTTTGGCCTGGCTAATGTAACTTTCGTTACTGATTAGAGACCTTACTGATGAACATTAAGTGAAAGTCTGAACTAATTACTTGCCATTAGTATGCTTAGTATGCAGACATTTAGAACCTACATCACTTACATGCAACAGAGGTTCTAATTTAACAAAAATACTCTATACGTACTTTTTTCCACGGGGTCATAATTCCGCAGAATCTCAAGTTCCGTTTAATCCATGCGTTGAAATATATGCCTTGCATTTATATTAAGTACGCTTGTACAAATTTCCGCGGACAATTTGTGCCCGTGTACATAGCGTGAATTAATACCACGCGGAAAAAGTATTTCTACAGTATGTCAGAACGCTCCACTCAATTACTTTCTCTTCTTTCCTTTCCTTTTTTTTAAACTCAAACAAGACAAGAAGTATTAAATTTAATAACTGAATATAGAGAGTTCTGAGGTAGAAGGAAGTGTTATTCCAGATTCAGATAAATGATGGATGAGAAGATACATGTAAATAAGTCTACAAAGTTGATAAGGCTAATTTCAGTGTTGACATGACGGATTGTACATGTAGAGGCATGGGAAGTGCCAGTCTATAGTAATGCAGGGTCCCAGGTTCAAATCCTGGTCCTGCCATGTATTTTAAATTCTTTATGTGTTCCTCCTTTCCTTCTTCATCAATATCGTGTGTTTGGGGTCACCTTTCAATTAACAAGCAGTGTGTGTTTGGACCTTACTATTAATTAAAAATTTTCTATTTTCTTTTTTATTTAATATTTTCTGACAATAATATTTATATAAGCTTCAGTATGCGCATTACAAACAACTTATTTGTTTCTCTCCTTACACGCTTTATATCACAGCATGTCATGCAATAAAAATTGTACACTTGATACAAGTAAAAACCAATTAAATAACTATTCAACTAAGATTTTCCAAATGCTACGTCAAGAAATTTACAAATAGCAGTTAAAACCGTGCACATTTCGAGTTTACTCTGTTGGCATAAGAATTTTTTTTAGCCATTTGGTAATTAATTTTCAAATCGATTAAAACTCAAACCATATACACTTATTATTAAATTAAATGTAACTTTATGGTGTTCAGTACCTTGGGTTTCTTGAAAAACATTGAAAATCAGTGTTTAACCCCTGTGACAGCATGTTAAATTCAATAAACCTAATTATTGTACATCGAGCCCGATGATATTTATCGGGTGCCCTCTGTCACTAAATATCTATCCATGTGCAGTCTAAATTTTTTCCATAGGGTGCACAATCCACTATAAATTAGCCGACACACTTTATCAGAATCAGATTATCAAATACCCGGTAAATATACATGTATACTTGACAGTAAACTCAAAGCTCGACATTTGTTAGCCATTTCAGAATTTTCAGTACTATTATCTACATATGCTCTGCACAGGGGTGTATATGGTGTCCAGATATGGCCATTTGCGTTAGCGCGACATCGCATTCAGATAAACGAGACATCGTTCTAACATACAACACGCCGTCGCACCAACACAACTTTGCACAATGCGCCGTCGCGCTAACTCACAACACGCCGTCGCGCTAACACAACTTTGCACAACACGCTGTCGCGCTAACATTTTTTGCACAACGCGCCGTCGCGCTAACGCAACTTTGCAAGTTGTGTTGTGCGTTGGCGTGACGGCGTGTTGTGTGTTAGCACGACAGAGTCTTGTGCAAAGTTGTGTTAGCGTGACGGCGTGTTGTGTGTTAGCGCGACGGCGTGTTGTGGAAAATTGCGTTAGCGCGACGGCACGTTGTGTAAAGTTGTTTTAGCACGACGGCGCGTTCTGCAAAGTTGCGTTAGCACGACGGCGTGTTGTGTGTTAGCGCGATGGCGCGTTGTGCAAAGTTGCGTTAGTGCGACGGCGTGTTGTGTCTTAAATTAGCGCGACGGCGCGTTTATCTGAACGCGATGTTGCGCTAACGCAAATGGCCCTATCCGGACACCATAGGTGTACATAGTATATTGTGTACTTTGATATAATCGAAAGCTTCTTTTTTAAAATGGAACTTAATTTGTACTTACCTTATTGTCTTTGGTCGTTTGCAAAATTATTTAAAAAAAACACCTTGATTGTTCACACAAGTATGGACGACATATATGTTGATTTTGGTAAAAATTTGTGATTCCAAATATTCCAGAACTTCGATCCTTAGAAATTTTTAGTATCCACATCTGATTAACACAACTTCTTGGATATCTTGTTGCAACATACTGTTAAGTTACCCCTTCATTTCTGTTACCATCGTAGCATGCATGCTTCGTGCTCAAGGAGAAAAAAAAAGCTTGCATGCATGGTTGAACATTAATAACTTGAACCCACTATACATGTACGTATCTGAGTTTGTAAGCAATTTTATAAAGTTTTCGAATCCCAAAATGGGTGTCAATACGCTTCTTCTGGCGCTACAGTACATTTAATATGACCTTTTTGCACTGAAATTTGTGTCTTAATTAAAAATTAGATTTTTGACGTTTTCCCTCCAATATTTTATCCAATTAATCATGAAACAATATGAACTCTAAGTTTGTTTTAAAAAAGACACTTAAAAATTGTGACTGAGAAAAAAAATTTCAAATTGCTTCGCATAATCAATTATTTGACCTTTCTGCAATAATAAAAGAGTGATTTTTCTAGCATTGAAAATTTAATAAGCAAGAAAATTATTTTTAAGTCTTAAACTTTTTCAAATTTTAAGCAAATAGGTCAAATTTATCTTGAATATTTATAAAAGAACATCAAAAGTGGGGGTATATGATGTAAATTTTTACATATTACTATAAAAGTGTCAATTTTACGTTAAAACTGGCTCAAATTTTTCACGGAATTTCAGAATATATTTACTATATTTGTCACACTTTGTTGAAAGAATTCATAAGAAATAATTTAATAGATATTTCAGAACACGCATACCACATTTCACTGCAAAAAACAGCTTTGTTTGCAACCAGTATGGAAAAATAGGAATCTAAAATTAACAGTACTATTATAATTCAAAATGGAAACACTGATCATTTTCGTCTAAAAAACCTTCCGCCACAAAATATAGTTCCTAGCTTAATTCTAATTGAATCGTATTTAATCGCAGTTTTTTCATTGAATATAGTTTAATATGCACTGTAGAACCCAGATTTAATGTTAGAACTTAAAAATGATTTAGAATTTTATAAATAAAGGACCTGTCCAAAATAAGCTCAAAATATCAGGATCGAACGTCCTTAAACTCAGAATCCCATGGGAGAATGGTGGGAATTTCAGTCCCACCAACTATCCCACCATTCTTCCATGGGAAGGGATATCATGAATATCAGATAGGATATTTTTTTCCATGGGATTTTTTCTCCCATGAATTTGTTCAAATGGGATAAATCCCACGAATATTGACAATGAATCATTTTCTCCCATGGGGGAATGGTGGGATAATTGGTGGGACTGAAAATCCCACCTTTCTCCTATGGGATTCTTAATCTTAGGACTTCATATCTTTAGAAATGGAGATGTTTGTAAGTTCAACATGAGACCCTGGGATACTGCTAAAAATCCCACCAAGTGATATAAAAATATTTTTATAACTCAACTAGAAATGGTAGTAAAACGTCTAGATCTGGACAATGTCGTGCCCAGAGTTAAATGTCGTACTGTTGTATGATTTTGAAGAATCCCCCCCCCCCCTTTAGAAAGGAAGTTATATGAGTATAGGTAGGATTACCATTTGTAGAGTTTTAAAAATACAAGTTCTCTATTTAAAATGCATATAATGAGCCTGATAGACAAAGACAATGTTAGCTGTTTTGTTAGCAGGGACCAGTACGTACACTGAGCATGCATTCCTTTTAAATCTTTTCTTCACTTCTTAATCATCTAATATATAGAATTAAGGATAGATGGTTTTAAATGTATTCACTCCCCAAATAGCTTAATGCACAATTTTAACATACATCGGAAACATTGAATCCATTCTGACAAAGTGTAATATTGTCCTTAAATCGCTTATTACGCGATTTTTGCATAAATCTTATATATTTCATCCATTCTGACAAAGTGTCGAGGTATTCTTTTTCATATCTGATCCATCATCTGGCGTAATCTACTACAGAATTCAAATATTTACGACGGCAGTTAAAGGATAGGGGTTCCCTATATATTTAGGATGATGAAGAATATGGAAATAACGAAGAGTATTCAATCTCAAAGTCCATTCAACAATGTACAAAATCAGAGCAGAGCAAAGACGGACCTCAAAATCATCAGAGATGGGATCAGGTGCCAAAGAGGAGTGAGCTGGACAGTTTACACAATTTATCATCAAGTAAGATGCTGACTGACGTGTTTCATATACTTATAAATATATTTATTGCTCTGAATTTGTAAATACTCGACCATTAGTACTACCGAAGATAATTAAAATGTGCACTTGCATTTTATTTTTTACCATGAAATATAATTATGCAGGTAACGAACATTATTCAAGCTCAAAGTCTATTAAACAACATAAAATATGAACAGAGCAAACACTGACCTTTGTCATCAGAGATGGGATCATGTGTCATGAGGAGTGAACGTCCCCTTTCGACCAGTCACACATGCCCTGTGTTTCTTGTAATGACGGAAATAACGGGGAAATCTGTTAAAAATTCAAGGTGCAAATAATGGTCTTACAACGCTGTTTTTTTTCAGGGAAGGGGGATTCCACCTCCAGTTAAAAAATTCAACTCAGAAACTTCTTGAAAAAAAAAAAGAAAGAAAAAGAAAGAAAAACTTCCAAACGTATTTCTTGGAGTGGGAGTATTCGTTGACTTTTACAGCTTCATACCATCATACCATGACTTTTCACAGGAACTTAACACAAGTCCGAGCTTTCGAGAAGCGGTGGGTGAGGGGGGTGTCTATTGTCACGTTTACTTGGTTAAGTAAAGGCAGTTATTCAATAAATCTGCAAATTACAGTGGTGGGGGTTCTCTAGTTGCGCTTTGCGCGTGTATGCATTATCCTACTGTTGTTAAACACTTGAACAATCTTTACCTCCATTGGCAAAACAACCCCATGCGTTAAATTATCAGTCATTTCAATCGCATTGATCAGATTGAAGATCGAGTTTTTAATCAACGTCGTATTGATTTTAACAATGGATATATTTCTTTCTTCATTTTAATGAACAGACTGTGGATAACATTTTCACTCTAAATACTAATTCTTTAGTTCGGTTAAACCTACTGCGCTGTAACTTTTATATATTTATGAGCACGTACGTGCCAGCACGTATAAAACACCCGAAAACATTGTATTTATACATTGCTTGCATATTTTGCCAAAAGCTGACCTTATAAAAATTCACATAGATTTTATTTATGCAAAATACATAAGACGGAAGTTAAAATTCTGACACAAATAGGGAACCGGTACGGGGCAGTACACCCTGGAATTCAGATATTAATGTAAGTTTTATAATTAAATCAGTGTATCAAATAATGTAGTTTATTTTCCGGAATTTTTCCTCTGTGATTTAAAAGGGGGCAATGAAGTTACAAATAATACATGTAGTCACTGGTTGAAAAAAAAATCAAAAAGTGGAAATTTAACAAAAGTAAAGTACATTTTTCTTTGATATGTCAATAATAAAAAAAACGATACATACATGTTTAGGTGAAACTGAAAAACTGAGAGAAAAAAATGAAACACTATGCAAAACGTGCAAAATTTAAAATATTTATGTAACTATTTTGTATATATTTGTAAAACAGACCAAAGTGGAAATAGAAAAATGGAATAAGGACCCCGCAAATACATTAGAATTTGAACTGCATAAAGTTTGTAAATTTAACAATTTTTAAATGCCCTAAGCTTACATATGGCGATAAGATCATGCATAGATTTTCAGAGGTAACAATAATAATAATGTGATGTTTCGTTTTCATACTAGCATAAACAGCTATCTTGGTGTAATTCTCATCGTAATCGTTTGCAATATGGATTTTTAAATGGTACTTTTTGTAGCTAGCATTGATTTTCATTCTAGACGTCCAAATATCAGCGGGAGAAGTAGTAAAATGTGTTACTGTATTTCCTCAGTTCTTTACTACTACATATATATACCTTGGAAAAACAAAAGAAGTTTAAAGCTTGACTTTTTGACAGCTTCATGCACAAAATGTAGTTCAAACTGATGAGTTTGAGCTTTTTGAAAACAATACATTAATTTTCAGTGAAGGATCAATTGAAGAAAAAAAATTATTGCAATTTAAAGAAATTAATATTTTTTTTTTCAAAGTAATTGGAAGTAATTTGTTTTGGATTTTTTTTTATTAAATTAAATACACGAAAATTCATTATTTATTTGATTAAATACACTAAAATTCATTTACATGTACTTTTAAATTACAATTTAATTGTTTTATATAAAACATATTATGTATGGGAAAATTAGGAAAATATTACATTATGGTCAGATTTTAGTTCCCTTGATTTATTTGAAGCAATCCTTCTGTGTTTTTTTTAAAGATTTAATATGTTTACCTGTACATCTTCATGCATATGCATGCACATGACATTGTATAATTGATACAAATTAATGGTAATAAAAAATAATTCTACCCTTGTATTCTAGGAGCCAAACCATATTTCAATATTTTGCTGCTTAATTATCATTTTATATCCAGGTATACATGTTATATTACTGCTTTATTTTGGCATTCCTATCTAGTTGCCCTTTAAACCACAACATGTAGATTTCTATAAAACAAACGTTGAAAATCACATACTAGTATCGTACTTTCTTAAACTTCAAATATATATGACCATCAGAGGTGGTTTATTGAATGCAACAAAAAATTTATATATTTGAGAAAAATCTATATTAATTTGTTTTTCTAACATTTCCATTATGAATATATCTTGACAAAAATGTATTTGTTCTTCATGAAAAATGAGGTTACTGAAATGTTGAAGTAATCATCTTGCATTTGTGTTTATCATAAATAAACTTCTTCTTGAATTAGCAGACACAAAGCATCGTCGATGATACTGAAAAAAAATTCACCACCAAATAAATTATTTTTTCTATGTTTTTATCATCCTATATGTATGATGAAAGAAATTGCTCTTGTGCAACATGCATCATTTATATTACAGTGCAAAATAACATTTTCATTCAATAATAAAATATATATAAAAGTTATGACAACGATCTTAATAAATTGAATTTTCCACTTTTATTTCAATCAAAGGTTACCATGATGACGAGGCTTTATCTCGAAACACTAGTGGCGACACTCTTTCTGGCCACGGGAATGACTAAATTACAATGTTCCTCAGAGCCTTCTTGTCAGTGTCTGATGGACAACGATAGACTGTACGCAGACTGCTCTCACCTAAATCTAACCGAATCACCAGTGTTTTCAGCAAATGTCAAAATCATCAACCTCAGTCACAATAGTCTAACGTGTTTACCGTTAAGAGAACGCATTCCAGATGGACTGGTCCATTTAGATCTTTCATATAATCGTATACATACTCTCTCAGGGAATTCTTTTCAGGGACTGAGAAACCTAACTACACTTTTATTACAATATAATAAATTACGAATACAGAACCGAAGTCATTCTGAAGGAATATTCAAAGATTTAATGAACATTAAAATCATCGATTTATCATACAACTCAAATTTGACATTTAAAGTTCTTAGAAGTCTTTCTTTTGATTTGCAAAAAACGTCAATTAGAACACTTCGTCTTAACAAAATTCACTGTGCATTCGGAATGGGGACCAAAATTCTTGTAGAAGACTTTAAGTTTCTTCAATACACAGAATTGAAGCAATTGCATTTAGACAGTAACAGGATAGAAATGATTGAGCATACTGCAATCCGCTATTTACCAAAGACCATCAAGTTTGTTTCTGTATCCGACAACAAATTTACCTTTGGAAAATACGTTGAGGATGTTTTCTATTTGGAAAATATGCAGAAAATCAACATTAGTGCTGAGCATTCAAGTCATCCTGTACATGAAATGGATACCTGTAACGAAAGTTCGAATGACCCGGTGCCATATTGTGCCTCAACAAACAACCCAAATTTGGAAATAACCCTAGGTAATCTCCATGTTAATTCCAAAGATCATAACATGATTACCAAATTCAAAGGTAGAAGAAGTAGCGAAATTTTAAATTCATCATCAAGTCATGTCATGCCACGTAAAATTGAAGACCAAAGTAAATATTACAAGGAGGACCCTTTTATTTTTCATATCGTGGATCGTAATAAAGGCTTCTTTTTTCCTGTACCAAAAGCACTACAAGTGATTTACGGCAATAGTAGTAATCTACGATTCCCAATATCTGAATTATATTTCTCGAACAACAATATAACCCATTTTTATCTCCAAGACAATTCGTTTTATTCCTGGGATGGTCCAGTTCATAATCTGAATTCCATAAAAGTTCTCAATCTTTCAAATAATTTCTGTTCTTATGTCTCAGAAAATTTTTTCCAATATGCAGAGAGTTTGACAGAATTATATCTTGGAAATAATATCCTTGGATTTAGCTTAGCATCAGACATGAAAGGTTTGATATTTAGAAATCTGAGGAAACTGGAAATATTGGATTTGAAAGAAAACCGAATTTCGACACTACCAAAGACTGTGTTTCAAAATCTAGTGAATTTGAAGTACTTAGATCTAAGCAAAAATTTTCTGAAAGCATGGGAGATTAACACCAGTCACATAAAAATTGTTTATTCCATAGATCTGTCGAACAATGAAATAACGTGTCTTTCCGACGGAGATATGAAAGCCTTTGACAGACTAGGATCGACAAAAAATTTAACAATGAACTTTCTGAAAAATTCTTTCATGTGTACGTGTAGAACAATCAACTTTATGAAATGGATGGAAAAAAGAAATAAAACCATGAAAATAAATTTCTTGCAATTTGACAATTACAATTGCACTGAAGATGCAGAACACGAGAGTAAAGTCTTAAAATTTGATAAAATTAAATCACATATTTTAAATCTACAAAGAGAATGCCGTTCGTATACCGCAATTATTTTTGTAACCACGGGGACACTGGTTTGCTTCCTCTTCATACTTTGTACTGGACTAACCTACAGATATAGGTGGAAACTTCGGTATTTTTATTATATGACAAAAAGCCGCTACCATCAGTACAAATCATTGCGGGGTGAAAATCTTCCCCTTAACCAGTATGACGCATTTGTTTCCTATGCTGATGAGGATAGATCCTTTGTCCTGAGAATGATAAAAGAATTAGAAGAGGAGGAAGGCATAAAATTATGTATTCACCAGCGCGATTTTGTACCAGGATTCGACATCGCTGAGAACATTATAACCGCCGTTAACAAAAGTAGAAAAACGATTATTCTCCTCTCTCCCAATTTCATCAAGTCCAGCTGGTGTATGTACGAGTTACATATCGCCAAAATGGAAGAAATTTACAGCAGGAATGATGAAAATGTGATTTTCCTCATCCTTTATGAAACTTTGCCTTTGAAGGATATTCCTCTAACTTTAATGGATCTGATTAACCAGAAGACATATATAGAGTTTCCAAATGGTGATCATGATCAGGAGTTTAGTGATGATGTATTTTGGAGTACTCTAAAGGGTTCTTTCCAATGATTTTGCGTAGATGAAATCTTCTTCAACAGCCACAAGTCTTAAATTTTTGAAAACATAACCTTTAAAATAAATTAAACCCCCATTAATTTGCTTGTTTAGGGATATATATTCTGTCAAAGAAACACATTGCTTAGAAACAAATGAACTCGGACAAATTTCAATGAAATTAAAGTTACAATTTAAAAAAAAATTTCACAGAGTTAACAAACCCCTAATTAATCTTACTTTTTATTTGCAAGGATATAATTCTTGTAGCTTTTTAAAATGTTATCCGTACAAATGACACACACAAAATTACGTCCCCTGATCTGCTAAAAATATAATTTGTGAATTTCATCGAAGTAATTTAATTATAAATTCTATCTTTCCTGTTCTGATATTTGCCATGATATTTTTTCAAAGTTTCTAAATAGAACCTCATCTCCCAGTACTGTAAAATTTTACATGTTTTCAGGATAACACGAGAAACTGTTACTCTAATATGTTAATATCACTATTGAGGAAAACGAAGCTGATCTCATAAAATCCCCCCCCCCCCCCAAACATGCAATATGTTTTGTCATTCTGAATGTGAAATGTAAAGATAAAAGGGTAAGTGATTAATCTGATAAATTCAGTAATTAAGGAAGCGATTATGTATTAATGTGATAAATTCATAGTAATTAAGGAAGCAATTAGTTATTAATCTGAGAAATTCAGTAATTAAGGGGTTAAAAATTGACAATAACATATCTTTTTTTCTTAGATATATCTTCAGCTTTCAACTATCATTTGGCAAAAACAAATTCATACTTTTTAGTTTTAAAGTTTGATAATTTTTGTATATCTTTAAATAGAGCTCTTCTTCAAAAGGAGATCAAATTAGTTTATTAATAACCACAACAAATTTAGGCCTCGTTATCTGATAAATTCAGTTTTAAAACTATTCAAAAACAGAACATAAACCCGGCCCTCTGGAAACAATAGGTGTAAATGTTGATTGATAAAACATCGCTGATTTATGTCGAGATGAAGGCCTCAACAAGCCTTCCTTCTTTTCATTTAGAAGTTTTTAGAATAATTTCTGCTTCATAAGAAAATAAAAAGTTGTCGGCTAATAGGGGGCACAATAATTTCCCATTATATCTCCAGCTGATGGTAGGAATTCCTGGTCTCGAAAGACTGCAAAATATTTTTAAAAAGGAAACCCAGCATACAGTGTACTTGTATGTTAGGTAAAATCATTATGAAGTTATCTAAGTAATTGTTTAGAAATACAAAGAACAAGATATGAACACTTAGGAGTTTCTGTTTTTTGTTGCATTTTTTGCATATCCGATATTTTTGAGACCCTCTGATAGCAAAATTCGACCTGGTTTGTGACCATATATTCTTTTATGAATCAAAATGAACAAACAGGCAGGATTTGGCACAATAAAGGGTGTGTATTTTCCGTTTGTATTCTATCATTTTTCATTTGTTTCGTATTATTTTTCATTTAATTTGTATAATTTTTCAATTTTATCCATATTTTCCATTCGTATTCTACAATTTCTTATTTGTATTGTAAACTCTCTTATTTGTATTCCATAATTTTTTTATTTGTATGGTATCAGAGGGATAATTTTTATTATATTTTGTCCGTTTATTTTTAAAATTGTTTTGTACAAATGGATAAGATCGAATATTGCAACGTTTGACATGCCATAAAAATTATACAATAAATCAAATGTCTGTAAATGTTGGCTTGAAAATTGTTTATTTGCATTTAAATGTGATTGAAGTGCCTTTAAAATTGTCTTTCGGAAAACGAGTAAAAAAAAAAAAAACTTTTCAAGCATTAAGTTTTCCTGAATTTTTTTTAGTAATGTCTCCTTAATTAGCATATGGAATTATTCTTACGTCAGAAAAAACCTTGTTCTGCTAATGATGGAAAAGGCCAGCCAGATTTTACAAATATTTTAAACATAACATATGAGGGCAATTAGGCACAATTTTCTCCTTTCACATATCTCCTTTCTCCTTTAGGTAGATTTCAATAAAACACAGTGACCAGCCAAAGAGGAAAAATGTAACTCCCTGCGCTCACATATATCAAGGGTATCAAAGGGTGGGGCGGGGCAAGAATTCAATGGGTAGTGGATGTAAGCATGGTACCCCTATCTAAATGAAAGATCTATATCTTTTTTGTCAATTTACTGGGGACATTTGTAACACCATGCTTATATTAAAGAATAGCTAAAAATCCGTCTAATTTGTCTTGTACAAATAAGACTGCGTTATTTTATCTGTAAGATAGACGTCTCCTAGATGACTTTCTTTTATTGATTTATTCCTTTTTCAGATATAGTTTTTTTTTTAGAATGGTGACCCTCTCGGGGAATTATTTCTTTTATAAATATTTCTTAATACTTGTCTTAGCCTTTCACCAGATACAGATCTACACTGTAATAAATTAAGAAACTTACAACACTGCGTATTTTAAATTTGAAAGGAATCAAATTTTCAACATATAAAATGTTGTCTTGAAAAAAAATAACTTGAATATACATGTATAGACCTTAATAGTATTCATGAAGTGTTTTAACTGGAATTGGTTTTGCTGTGGTATACAAACATCTAAGATTTTTATAGTATCTTGATCAATCTACTCATTATATTCAGTATCCGTCGAAAACACACTGACAGCTATAGATAAGCATTGAAATTAAGAAACTCTCCCCGGGGACATTAAAAATTCCTTTTGTTTCATAAATTCCTCGCGAGGAGACGTTGCTAATGCAATTGCATAATAAAATTATTCAATATTTAAAATGTTTATTATAATGTTTAAAGTATTAAAAAAAAATAATAAAAATTGTGATTTTTACATATCGCTTAATATTAATCTAAATCTATAATTCTCTTTCTCTCTCCCTCTTTGGATTCATTCTTAATATGACTGTACCAATTGACAATGCACTGTATATCTTCACACCTTTCATTCAATGTTTAAATGTTAATTTAATTGTACCTTGAGCTATGGAGAGAATGATCATGGGCATTTATGCCTGCTGTTCAATCCATTTCATTAATTTGAATAAATATGTTTTAAATCGAAGAGTGTCGGTTGATTTTTTTCTCGATCTCTTGTTTCTTTTTTATACAATTGGGTATCTGGATTAGTTCGTATCTGAAGACAAAATTTGCAGCTCTCCAAGTGGTGGCTTTGCCGCAGGTGGTGGCGTCTCCATACGAAAGAAAATTCTCGATAGGGACGTGAAACTATATACAAACAAATAAAACGAATTTGCAGACTGAGGGTTTTCGATTTTGTTTTTTTTCAAAAACAGAGGTATTTTTTTTTATTTCATGGTGATGAGAGGCGTTAGTATACCTTCTTTGATTTCTCTACGAAAGCACAATCAAGGCTTTGCATTGTCATTTACAAGTTGCTTAGAATGTATTCTAGTTTAACTGTCCTTTCTGTGTAGGGTATTAAAAAAGAAACCCTAGATACTGAAATCCCTGTTTGGCTTTTGAACGAATCGGGAGAAAATGTTTCCTTTTCATAGACAAAGAACTTATGATTTCGATTTTTCACAGAAATTAAAATTTGAATTGTGATGTTTAGTTAAGTAATTATAAGTATATCGATGCAGTTTGGTACATGGTATAAAAAAGAGGTAAAAAGGTATCTCTCCTTAAAAGTAAAATTTAATTTGTGTACAGTTATAAAAAATGTAAACTGGTCTATTTCAAGCGTATCTCCATTAAAGAAATATCTTTGGTCTTCGGATCAAAACATATTTTTTACACAAACAAAAATAATCCCTATCGTCATTGACCAGTATCATAGAAACATTATAATCGTATTAATACATCTAACAAAAACGTATGGTTGTTCACAAAGTAATAATCAAGTCCCAGCTCTTGAGTGATAAGGGAAACGTTTTATCTTGGCATGTTTGAAAAGGAGAAGCATTAAGATGAAAAAATATCGCCAGAGATTAACGTACCAGTGTATGGACACTTTGAGGAAGTTAAGAATCAATTTGCAATATCTTATCAGTCAAAGGAAGTTTTTTTTTCCAATCATTTAAAGAGAAAAAGAATTCGTTTATATAAGGGAAATTGCGAAAAGATCGATTGTTGTTATTTGTTCTTTGGAGGAGGAAGTTCTATTAAATTAAATCACAATGTAACATGAAGGTAATCAAAGGTGTAACAGGCACAATGTTACGTACATGTAAGTAAATACTTTATATCTGTAAAATATTCTCTTCATCCCTCAAAATTTTATAGTTACAAAAACATTTAAAATTAAACAGTTATTTTAAATACGATTTGCATGGACAGCTTTAAATAATCATCAAACATTATTGTATGACATAAACTAGTTTTCATAATTAGTCAATCATCAATGAAACGTACAATGACGTTTTTATAAAATTACCATATCATTTACATAATCGCACTTTGAATGACTGTTTGTACATATATGAATTTAAACAATAAAATGCCTTTCTTTATGTGTTCGAGTACGGGAATTAATGCTGCAGCTTTTGCATACTTATTTGTTTCTTCACCAACTGCAACACTACATGTAATTCCCGTACTGACAATAAAACAGTAGCCACATCTTCAACAATTAATACATTTAGTGACTAACATACTTTTCCTTAATTTTTGAACCAAATATAGCACAGATACCTATTCCTAACCACCTGTATGTGTCCTGTGACTTGATTCTTGCCTAACGCATGCGTCAAAATTTAATTCGAATAAGCTTTGCTTAGCGTTTTCACGGAGTTAATGCGAAGTAATTAAATGCGCAGTAAATTAGGCCTAATTCGAAAGAGACTAATGCCTTGTTCACACGTCGAGTTTAATTCGCAGTAAATTAATGCCAAGTAAACTAATGCGAATCAAATTAATGCGTATTAAATTGCGTTCACACGACAGCTAATGCGAAGTAAACTAATTCGAATTAAAATTTTTCTTCTACAGTCAGGCGTCAGTAAGTCTATTATGACGTCATTTGTAAATCACGTCATGTGTGCAGAGCCATCCTTTGATACATCATGTAGTGGCTACAGGTTCATTGATTTTAGTGATTAACATACTTTAACTTTTCTATCGTCAACCCTCAAATATACCTTTTGATATATCCAAATATAGCACAAACGAGGTAAATTATGACAACAAGTTGATGAAACTATATCTAACCATCAACATGTGTCCTGTGACTTAATTCTGGATTACGCATGCGTCAAAATTGAAATCGAATTGGCTTCGCTTAGCGTTCACACGGAGCTAATGCGAAGTAATTTAATGCGCAGTAAACTAATTCGAATTAATCTAATTCGCATTAAATTCTTCGTGTGAACGCTAAGAGAAGCTAATTTGCAGTACACTTAACGTTTAATTCTAATTAAACTCTTCGTGTGAACAGGGCATTAGAGTTAAAGGGTTAATCATCTTGAATAAATAAAGGTTAGGCCATATTAAAAAAAAGGCTTGGTTGCCCTCTCCCGACCGACTGACTAAAATTAGCCTGATTCATTTTTTTTTTCATTCCAGGACATGATATTTTGTTCGTTTCATTCCTCTTATCCCGTCAACAAAAATGTTGAAATTTTATGGATAAAAGATTTACCCACCTACCAACCAATCCAATAATTTCACCCTGAGTTGGGAAGCAATATTTTAAAGATGATTTAAACACTTTAAAAAGTACGAAAAATATTTCTATAGAAGCATCTATTGACTAATACGGTTAAAATTTTTTTAATGAAAAGAAATTGAAATTACAAGAGAGAAAAAAACTTTGATTGCAATGATCATTTCATCTTCAAGGTTGTAATCATTACTCAACAGGTATGAATTGGAAGAATTCGGTGGTGGAAATAATAATCTTGGTGATAATTCTTAGAAGTGGCGTGGATGGTACTACATGTGCCTCTTCCTCGTCATGTCGATGCCATTTTTCCAAAGGAAAAATTTACGCCGACTGTTCCAAGCTGGGTCTTTCAAAGTCACCTCTATCCTGGTCGAATGTCACGAAAATCAATCTCAGTCATAACAATTTGAATCAACTTCCGAACCGATCCAAAATTCCAGATGACTTAAATTACTTGGATCTTTCTAATAATGTCATAATTGAATTTACTAATGAAGCTTTCCAAGGACTACATAGGCTAACTGATCTGAAATTGCAATCAAATCGCTTTAGGATTACAAGTAACCTTTTCAAAAACATTTTTGTAGATTAAATCAGTATAAGATACATAGATTTGTCGGACAACCCTGAACTTACGTTTCGGGTAATGCCCTATTTGAGCAGCCTTCAAAACTCTTCTATTGAAGTTCTCCGTTTGAATAAAATCCATTGTACGTTTGGATTAGGTTTAGAAGTAAAAATAGAGGATTTAAGATTTCTTCAATACACCAATTTAAAGGAAATTGATATTTCAAGTAATAGAATAGAACTTTTTGAAAATAGAGCACTCTCATTTTTACCTGATAGTCTAAAAAGAGTATCAATTGCTGATAACAACCTGTCATTTGGTTTTGATGTCTTTGATATTTCCTCAATGAAAGGATTAGAATGGTTGGAAGCAAGCTCACAAGGTATAACCCATAGCCCTTATGATTTTATTTATCACAGACCATGTCATGATACATTGGTTAAGAAAAAAGATTCACTTTCTATAACAAAATATAATCTTTCTCGAACTTTCGATCTTGGGAATAAACCAAGATTGAAAAGAAATGTAAAACAAGAAATGAAGGTAAAAATAGATGACATTTTTCAGAGAAAAAAATTAAGCATCGTTTTTAACATCTCACTACCAGAGAATTTAAAATCAATTTTCTTCAATCAAAGCGGGTTACATTATATAATAAAAAAGCTTTAATTTCTCTAGGAATAAAGTAGAAAATTTGTATTTACAAGACAACATTTTATATTCCTGGATGGGCCCAATCAGCGGAGTTAACAATCTAAAAATTGTTAATTTGTCAAATAATTTCTCTACAAAAGTCTATGAAAGTTTCTTCCAAAACGGTGATTCTCTCCAGAAATTATATTTGAGCAATAACTTGCTAGGTTTTAGTCTTTCGTCTGATACAGATGGAAAAATATTCAGAAATCTCAAAAGTTTGAGTGTTTTAGATTTAAAAGCAAACAAAATTTCACACTTACCAAGCGCTGTGTTCAAAAGTATTGAAAGTCTTAAATATTTAGATCTCAGTAGCAATTTGTTAACTGGAATTGATTTTGATATTAGATATTTAAGGTCACTAAGGTTTCTTGATTTATCTTTGAATCAAATTCAATATCTCTCCGATTCAAATATGAAAGCTATAAATCAACATAGTATAGGGAAAAGTTTAACAATTAACCTTTCTGGAAATCCTATTCTGTGTGCCTGCAAAAGTCTGAATTTTCTAACATGGATAGTTCATGGCCAAACATCAGGGGAGATAATATTTGAATCATACGAACAATACTTTTGCGAGAAGGAGTCTCATGACGGACAAGTTATGAATTTCACTAACTATAAAGTAATTGGAGAGCTGAGGAAAAAATGCAATACCTACACAGCTTTGATATTTATGATGTCCACGCTTATATTTCTATTTGCTATATCATTGACAGTTGGGATCTTTTACCGATATAGATGGAAACTAAGATACTTCTTTTACATGACGAAAAGTCGATATCATGGATATAAAGCTGTTAGAAGTGAAAGCCAATCAGATTTTAAATACGATGCCTTTGTATCCTATGCCGATGAGGATTTGCCGTTTGTTCAGAAAATGATTTTGGAATTAGAAAAAAATAATGAAATACGTTTATGTATTCACCATCGAGATTTTGTCCCAGGGTATGACATTGCTGAGAACATAATCACCGCTGTCAACAAAAGCAGGAAAACAATAATTATTTTATCTCCAAACTTCATCAACTCCAGCTGGTGTATGTATGAAATGCACATCGCTAAAATGGAAGAGATATATTCCCGCGATGACCAGAGTGTTCTGGTGATTATCTTTTATAAACCTATTCCTGCTGGCAAAATTCCATTACAAATTATGAATGTTATAAAAGAGAAATCATATATTGAATTCCCAGACGACGAATACTGTGACGCAATGTTTTGGAGAAAAGTTATCGAAACCGTTAAGAATGTATAATCTGTAGAATGTATAGTGCATAGTGTATTTCAAATAATTTTTGTCAAATTATAACGGTTTGTGTAACAACATTTATTTCAAATTTATTTGAAAAGTCTTTGCTGGATAATTCCAATGAGAATTTCATGAATATGCAAAAGCATCTTAATTACTAGCTGTGAAAAATAATTGAAATTTAGCAGCATACATGTAGTTACAAGAATTTAAAACGCCCAATTTAATATTGTATTTGTATTATGATTTATAAAAATGGATGTCTGTGTATTTGACATCTGATTAAAATATTTATGAATTATAATTTTTTTTATTTCTACTTAAGGGGCAGCGACCCTCTGATAAGAGAGATAACTTTCAAAGTACAAACTATGAATACTACTCCCAGTTTTCTTAATTAGGGTTTCCTAATTGAGACCTCTGAGTAGTCAATTCGATGAAATCTTGCTTATGATGGGAACAATACTTTCTATTTCTTTTGCCAATTTCTTAGTAATTGTTTTATTATATTTAACAATAAAACATTTAAACCCAACATCAAAAGCCTTATAAATTGAATTTATTAAGTTGTATCTTTTTAAGGACCATTTTAAAATGGTTTAATGTTTCAAGTATTTTATTTTCACATGAAGAAATATTTAGAAGAAAGTTAACTCCTCCTCACTGATGTATTTTTTTCCCACAACCACATACAACATTGTGATTTTTTGACTTAGGAAGCATCGCTTCATAGTGTTTTCTAACATGATTTTAATAGGTATGATACTAAGTATTATTTTAATATGCACCTCGTATATTAAATTTAATGTTGTGATAATATATCGTTAATCTTTCTGTTCTCTGTATTCGATTTCTTCATATCATAATCTGACATAAATATTATTTCTGAGAAAATAAGCAGCACTTCATACTTCAAACTATTTTCCATATCGCTCTAATGTTATTGCTGTTTATGAAAATCAATATTACAAATTTTAAATTTTCTAATGTGAAATTTATAGCAGAGGGTCGGGACCCCTTAATAACGAAAAATGAATCCTCGGCTTACAAAATAATACCCACAGCATATAACAATAGAACCCCAGCATATAAAAAGAGATCCACAGAATTTAAAACGTTTTCATATAATTGTAAAATCAAAGCAGCAAATATGAACCCACAGTACAGTAGCAAAAAAATTATTATGAACCTAAGAATACAATTACAAGAGGCCCACGGGCCTTATAGGTCACCTGAGTATTCTGTAACAACTTTCAAACAATTAAATTTGGTTCGTGTTTAAACCGGAGGCCATGAAATTCACAATTTACAATTTTGAAAGAGGCACCATTGCTTATCATAATAATTAACTTAGCATGCTTACTCTATTTACTTAATACCCAGAGGTAGATCAGAGTAATTATTTTCAAGAGAAAATTTGCTACACCTTTCTTCATCATAAATATATATATACTTGGATCATTGGCTTAAAACCAGAAACAAAGAAAAATAGTTTCAAAGAATAAATGTATTTTTACTATATAAGCAATAGAGCCCCGCCATAACACCAGAACCCCTGACCCAGGGCCATATATTTCAAAATTTTGCAAGATTTTATCATCATAACTATGTACTTAGTTAGTGTATTTAATACCCAGGAGCAGAGAAGAAGATTTTCAAAGAAATAATGCATTTTCACTATATAATATATACCACCCCGCCCTAACACCACAACCCCTGACCCCGGGGCCATAAAATTCACAAATGCTAGATGAACCTTTCTCATCATAAATATATAATTATATATTTTATCTAATACCCAGGACCAGAGAAGAAGATTTTCAAAGAAATAATGCATTTTCACAATATAATCTATAGAGCCCCACCCTATCACCACAACCCCTGACCCTGGGGACATAAAATTCAAAATTTTGGAAGAGGCACTCTAGCTCATCATAACTATGTGCTTAGTTAGTGTATTTAATACCCAGGAGCAGAAAAGAAAATTTTCAAAGAAATAATACATTTTCACTATATAATCTATAGAGCCCCACCCTATCACCAGAACCCCTGACCCTGGGGACATAAAATTCACAATTTTGGAAGAGGCACTCTTGCTCATCAAAACTATGTGCTTAGCTAGTGTATTTAATACCCAGGAGCAGAGAAGAAGATTTTCAAAGAAATAATGCATTTTCACTATATAATATATAGAGCCCCGCCCTAACACCACAACCCCTGACCCCGGGGCCATAAAATTCACAAATCTGGAAGAAGCACTCTTGCTCATCATAACTATGTGCTTAGTTAGTTTATCTAATACCCAGGACCAGAGAAGAAGATTTTCAAAGAAATAATGCATTTTCACTATCTAATCTATAGAGCCCCGCCCTAACACTAGAACCCCTGACCCTGGGGCCATGAATTTCACAATTTTGGTAAAGGTCTCAATGCTCATTACATTCATGCCAACAGTTTGCCTGCTTGATGTCCAGGAGTAAAGTAGAAGATTTTTAAAGATTTCATTAATTTTAGTGGTTTTGGCCCCACCCCTCAGGCCCCAGGAGGACGGGGACCATGAGATTCACAATTTTTGTTCCCCTCTACCCATAGATGCTGTATGCCAAGTTTGGTTGAAATTGGTTCAGTGGTTTCAGAGAAGAAGCTGAAAATGTTCAAATGTTAACACACGACACACGACGCACAACGCACGACGGACGACGGACGACGACGGACGAAAACGGATAGCAATAGGTCACCTGAGTTACTCAGATGACCTAATAAATTCAATCGTACAATGATCATCAACATTTCGGAGCGTAACAAAGATTTGATTTAAATCAGATTGGACGATTTTTCAACCAGACAGACAGACAGACAGAAAGACATTCTTTATTTCCTCTATAGCATAGAGATTGGTCATATTATATTACGAAACATTTAGCAACAACTGTGCATTAATTAATAATATATGTACATGTGCATTGAACGAAATAGTTCATGAGCTTTTTTTTTTTTTTTTTACATTGAAACTCGATAAAGATTTTATCTTTAACTATAAAAGAGTTTCATGTCCTTCAACATTACTGTAATGCCGGAAGATACCGACAATATAAAAGTGGTCCATTCCTCTTCTAGGATGGTTCCATCCTTTCTGGACCTTAAAAGGATATTTACCAGAGTAGTTTCGGGCAAGTGTGTGAGATCAACATATGTATTCACTTGTAGACAATTAACGATCAGGGTCATGAGATGTTCGCGACTTTTGTACAGATTCGGACAGTCTAAGATGAAGTGTAATACGATATCCTGTGTACTTCTTTTGCATAATTTGCATACTACTTCTTCCGTCTCATAAGTAATTGAGAGATTTACGAGTTCGAATAGTCTCCAGGTAAACTCCGGGTGTTCGAGGCTGAGTGTCCAAAGTGCGTGAGGAGTAAGTTCTTGATGTATTTCTGCAAAACGAATTAGTTCTGGTCGGTATCCAAGTGTAATCCTCCATTCGTTATAAGAAGAATGATTTATGAGATTGTTGATGTACTGA